>NC_068429.1:11054378-11326878 GCF_023373465.1 Oncorhynchus keta
GTCTGTGGACAGGATCTAATGCTATTCTTACCGAGCGGAGGCTGCTAGTTGGTTCTTGAGGTTGGGGGGAGTTGGGGTCTGTGGACAGGATCTAATGCCATTCTTACCGAGCGGAGGCTGCCAGTTGGTTCTTGAGGTTGGGGGAGTTGGGGTCTGTGGACAGGATCTAATACCATTCTTACCGAGCGGAGGATGCTAGTTGGTTCTTGAGGTTGGGGGAGTTGGGGTCTGTGGACAGGATCTAATGCTATTCTTACCGAGCGGAGGCTGCCAGTTGGTTCTTGAGGTTGGGGGAGTTGGGGTCTGTGGACAGGATCTAATACCATTCTTACCGAGCGGAGGATGCTAGTTGGTTCTTGAGGTTGGGGGAGTTGGGGTCTGTGGACAGGCTCTAATACCATTCTTACCGAGCGGAGGCTGCTAGTTGGTTCTTGAGGATGGGGGAGTTGGGGTCTGTGGACAGGCTCTAATGCCATTCGTACCGAGCGGCGGCTGCCAGTTGGTTCTTGAGGTTGGGGGAGTTGGGGGTCTGTGGACAGGCTCTAATACCATTCTTACCGAGCGGCGGCTGCCAGTTGGTTCTTCAGGTTGGGGGAGTTGGGGTCTGTGGACAGGATCTAATACCATTCTTACGAGCGGCGGCTGCCAGTTGGTTCTTGAGGATGGGGGAGTTGGGGTCTGTGGACAGGATCTAATGCCATTCTTACCGAGCGGCGGCTGCCAGTTGGTTCTTGAGGTTGGGGGAGTTGGGGTTTGTGGACAGGATCTAATGCCATTCTTACCGAGCGGCGGCTGCCAGTTGGTTCTTGAGGTTGGGGGAGTTGGGGTCTGTGGACAGGATCTAATGCCATTCTTACCGAGCGGCGGCTGCCAGTTGGTTCTTGAGGTTGGGGGAGTTGGGGTCTGTGGACAGGCTCTAATACCATTCTTACCGAGCGGCGGCTGCCAGTTGGTTCTTGAGGTTGGGGGAGTTGGGGTCTGTGGACAGGATCTAATACCATTCTTACCGAGCGGCGGCTGCCAGTTGGTTCTTGAGGTTGGGGGAGTTGGGGTCTGTGGACAGGATCTAATACCATTCTTACCGAGCGGCGGCTGCCAGTTGGTTCTTGAGGTTGGGGGAGTTGGGGTCTGTGGACAGGCTCTAATACCATTCTTACCGAGCGGCGGCTGCCAGTTGGTTCTTGAGGTTGGGGGAGTTGGGGTCTGTGGACAGGCTCTAATATCATTCTTACCGAGCGGCGGCTGCCAGTTGGTTCTTGAGGTTGGGGGAGTTGGGGTCTGTGGACAGGATCTAATACCATTCTTACCGAGCGGAGGCTGCCAGTTGGTTCTTGAGGTTGGGGGAGTTGGGGTCTGTGGACAGGATCTAATACCATTCTTACCGAGCGGCGGCTGCCAGTTGGTTCTTGAGGTTGGGGGAGTTGGGGTCTGTGGACAGGATCTAATGCCATTCTTACCGAGCGGCGGCTGCCAGTTGGTTCTTGAGGTTGGGGGAGTTGGGGTCTGTGGACAGGACCTTGGCGGCGAGCAGCAGCTTACTGGACGACATGGAGATGGTCTTGAGGTTGGACACCACCTGCGTCTGGTTCTCCTTGTTCTGAACGGAGAGCAGAGAGGAAGGAAAAGGTTCAAATCAGGTCATGAAGGTTCTCTCAGTCATTCATGCACATATGAAGTTAGTAACATATGACACACACAAGCATGGAAATATCTGATAAGAGTGAATTGCCTGCATATATCTCAAGACACGTCCCGTCCTCCTCTCTCCTAAACATACACTTAACAAAACATATGACCGCTGCATCGTACACAGTATGAAATTAGCTACACAACATCAGTCAACCTGAACAATACATCACAACGCAATAGATATCATTTCACCCCAGTCGCATGACACTGGTGTTTCATCCGTGTCCTTCTCTGACCTGTGACTGGCCGGCCATGTCCACGCCGGCATCCAGGAAATCTCCGAAGTCATGGCCGAACTTGCCAGTGGCCTTGGCCAGGTCCTGGGTGGTGCCCCTGGACGACTGGACCAGCTCATTGGCTGACTGGTTGAGACCAGCTGCAGCCTGGTTCAGGTTGACCTGCGCCTCCTGGAAACTCTTCCCACTGGGCGGGAACTGGAGAAGAGAGGGGGAGGAGGGGATAAATGAAGAGGAAAATAAGTAATGAAAGGGAGAAAAGAGAAGTAATAGTTGAAAACAAAAAAATTGGCCCTAAAAGGACAGAATATTTTAGTTTGGTGTGATTTTCTACTCACAGAATTGGCCAGTAGTTTCTTACTGGCCTCTCCGACTGTTCTTATAGCGTTGTCCACATCCCTCTGTCCAGGCAGGCAGTTCACACTCCTGTTCAGGGCCTGGGATACAGCCTTGGCCACCTGTACACAACCAAACACATTCAAATAGAAGCATTTCGTAGGTGGATATGATGTTTCCTAAGGTCTTTCATAGAAGCACAGTCTTGACTGTTGAGGGGTTTACATTCTAATAGTGAGCTCTTTGTGTATTGGCAACAAATATCCAAAAGTATAGAACCTAACAGACTGTCTGACTGACCTGTGCCAGTCTCTGCTGGCTGTCAGGATCTCCTGGCTTGGCAATGGCTCTCTTGGTCTCTTCGATCAGATTGGCCGACTTGTCCATAACGTCACCAGCGCAGTCCAGCATGGCGTTGCGGGCCTGAGGGTCGGCGGTCGTCGCGGCAACTCCACGGGCGGCCGAGGCCAGAGCGCGCAATGCCTGAGCCACGTCTCTGGCTGCCATACCTGAGGGAGAGGGGACAAAGCATGAGTACCATCTGTCTCCACTAGAGGGTGCTCCTGAGTCTTCTTCCTTACTCCCACCAGATCCATTTTTAGGCTGTCAGACACATTATATACTATAGGGCTTCATGATCCTTTTATTATCTGAGCTACATTCTTCATTATTTTTTTTTTACATACTTCAGTAAGTTACCTCTAGGCCAGGGCTCTCTAACCCTGTTCCTGGAGAGATACCGTCCTATAGGTGTTCAATCTAACCCTGTTCCTGGAGAGATACCGTCCTGTAGGTGTTCAATCCAACCCTGTTCCTGGAGAGATACCGTCCTGTAGGTGTTCAATCTAACCCTGTTCCTGGAGAGATACCGTCCTATAGGTGTTCAATCTAACCCTGTTCCTGGAGAGATACCGTCCTGTAGGTGTTCAATCCAACCCTGTTCCTGGAGAGATACCGTCCTATAGGTGTTCAATCCAACCCTGTTCCTGGAGAGATACCGTCCTGTAGGTGTTCAATCTAACCCTGTTCCTGGAGAGATACCGTCCTGTAGGTGTTCAATCCAACCCTGTTCCTGGAGAGATACCGTCCTGTAGGTGTTCAATCCAACCCTGTTCCTGGAGAGATACCGTCCTATAGGTGTTCAATCCAACCCTGTTCCTGGAGAGATACCGTCCTGTAGGTGTTCAATCTAACCCTGTTCCTGGAGAGATACCGTCCTGTAGGTGTTCAATCCAACCCTGTTCCTGGAGAGATACCGTCCTGTAGGTGTTCAATCTAACCCTGTTCCTGGAGAGATACCGTCCTGTAGGTCTTCAATCCAACCCTGTTCCTGGAGAGATACCGTCCTGTAGGTGTTCAATCTAACCCTGTTCCTGGAGAGATACCGTCCTGTAGGTGTTCAATCCAACCCTGTTCCTGGAGAGATACCGTCCTGTAGGTGTTCAATCCAACCCTGTTCCTGGAGAGATACCGTCCTGTAGGTGTTCAATCCAACCCTGTTCCAGGAGAGATACCGTCCTGTAGGTGTTCAATCCAACCCTGTTCCTGGAGAGATACCGTCCTGTAGGTGTTCAATCCAACCCTGTTCCAGGAGAGATACCGTCCTGTAGGTGTTCAATCTAACCCTGTTCCTGGAGAGATACCGTCCTGTAGGTGTTCAATCCAACCCTGTTCCTGGAGAGATACCGTCCTGTAGGTGTTCAATCCAACCCTGTTCCAGGAGAGATACCGTCCTGTAGGTGTTCAATCTAACCCTGTTCCTGGAGAGATACCGTCCTGTAGGTGTTCAATCTAACCCTGTTCCTGGAGAGATACCGTCCTGTAGGTGTTCAATCCAACCCTGTTCCTGGAGAGATACCGTCCTGTAGGTGTTCAATCTAACCCTGTTCCTGGAGAGATACCGTCCTGTAGGTGTTCAATCCAACCCTGTTCCTGGAGAGATACCGTCCTGTAGGTGTTCAATCTAACCCTGTTCCTGGAGAGATACCGTCCTGTAGGTGTTCAATCTAACCCTGTTCCTGGAGAGATACCGTCCTGTAGGTGTTCAATCCAACCCTGTTCCTGGAGAGATACCGTCCTATAGGTGTTCAATCTAACCCTGTTCCTGGAGAGATACCGTCCTGTAGGTGTTCAATCCAACCCTGTTCCTGGAGAGATACCGTCCTGTAGGTGTTCAATCCAACCCTGTTCCTGGAGAGACACCGTCCTGTAGGTGTTCAATCTAACCCTGTTCCTGGAGAGATACCGTCCTGTAGGTGTTCAATCCAACCCTGTTCCTGGAGAGATACCGTCCTGTAGGTGTTCAATCCAACCCTGTTCCTGGAGAGATACCGTCCTGTAGGTGTTCAATCCAACCCTGTTCCTGGAGAGATACCGTCCTATAGGTGTTCAATCCAACCCTGTTCCTGGAGAGATACCGTCCTGTAGGTGTTCAATCTAACCCTGTTCCTGGAGAGATACCGTCCTGTAGGTGTTCAATCCAACCCTGTTCCTGGGAGATACCGTCCTGTAGGTGTTCAATCTAACCCTGTTCCTGGAGAGATACCGTCCTGTAGGTCTTCAATCCAACCCTGTTCCTGGAGAGATACCGTCCTGTAGGTGTTCAATCTAACCCTGTTCCTGGAGAGATACCGTCCTGTAGGTGTTCAATCCAACCCTGTTCCTGGAGAGATACCGTCCTGTAGGTGTTCAATCTAACCCTGTTCCTGGAGAGATACCGTCCTGTAGGTGTTCAATCCAACCCTGTTCCTGGAGAGATACCGTCCTGTAGGTGTTCAATCCAACCCTGTTCCAGGAGAGATACCGTCCTGTAGGTGTTCAATCCAACCCTGTTCCTGGAGAGATACCGTCCTATAGGTGTTCAATCCAACCCTGTTCCTGGAGAGATACCGTCCTGTAGGTGTTCAATCCAACCCTGTTCCTGGAGAGACACCGTCCTGTAGGTGTTCAATCCAACCCTGTTCCTGGAGAGATACCGTCCTGTAGGTTTTCAATCCAACCCTGTTCCTGGAGAGACACCGTCCTGTAGGTGTTCAATCTAACCCTGTTCCTGGAGAGATACCGTCCTGTAGGTGTTCAATCCAACCCTGTTCCTGGAGAGATACCGTCCTGTAGGTGTTCAATCCAACCCTGTTCCTGGAGAGATACCGTCCTGTAGGTGTTCAATCCAACCCTGTTCCTGGAGAGATACCGTCCTGTAGGTGTTCAATCCAACCCTGTTCCTGGAGAGATACCGTCCTATAGGTGTTCAATCCAACCCTGTTCCTGGAGAGATACCGTCCTGTAGGTGTTCAATCTAACCCTGTTCCTGGAGAGATACCGTCCTGTAGGTGTTTAATCCAACCCTGTTCCTGGAGAGATACCGTCCTGTAGGTGTTCAATCCAACCCTGTTCCTGGAGATACCGTCCTATAGGTGTTCAATCCAACCCTGTTCCTGGAGAGATACCGTCCTGTAGGTGTTCAATCTAACCCTGTTCCTGGAGAGATACCGTCCTGTAGGTGTTCAATCCAACCCTGTTCCTGGAGAGATACCGTCCTGTAGGTGTTCAATCTAACCCTGTTCCTGGAGAGATACCGTCCTGTAGGTCTTCAATCCAACCCTGTTCCTGGAGAGATACCGTCCTGTAGGTGTTCAATCTAACCCTGTTCCTGGAGAGATACCGTCCTGTAGGTGTTCAATCCAACCCTGTTCCTGGAGAGATACCGTCCTGTAGGTGTTCAATCCAACCCTGTTCCTGGAGAGATACCGTCCTGTAGGTGTTCAATCCAACCCTGTTCCTGGAGAGATACCGTCCTGTAGGTGTTCAATCCAACCCTGTTCCAGGAGAGATACCGTCCTGTAGGTGTTCAATCCAACCCTGTTCCTGGAGAGATACCGTCCTGTAGGTGTTCAATCCAACCCTGTTCCTGGAGAGATACCGTCCTGTAGGTGTTCAATCTAACCCTGTTCCTGGAGAGATACCGTCCTGTAGGTGTTCAATCTAACCCTGTTCCTGGAGAGATACCGTCCTGTAGGTGTTCAATCCAACCCTGTTCCTGGAGAGATACCGTCCTGTAGGTGTTCAATCTAACCCTGTTCCTGGAGAGATACCGTCCTGTAGGTGTTCAATCCAACCCTGTTCCTGGAGAGATACCGTCCTGTAGGTGTTCAATCTAACCCTGTTCCTGGAGAGATACCGTCCTGTAGGTGTTCAATCCAACCCTGTTCCTGGAGAGCTACCGTAGCTACCCGTGTAGTTCTCATTGCCCTGGGTGACCAGTTTGTACACTACCGTAACTACCTGTGTAGTTCTCGTTGCCCTGGGTGACCAGTTTGGACACTACCGTAGCTACCTGTGTAGTTCTCGTTGCCCTGGGTGACCAGTTTGTATACTACCATAGCTACCTGTGTAGTTCTTGTTGCCCTGGGTGACCGGTTTGTACACTACCATAACTACCTGTGTAGTTCTCATTGCCCTGGGTGACCAGTTTGTACACTACCGTAACTACCTGTGTAGTTCTCGTTGCTCTGGGTGACCAGTGTGTATACTACTGTAGCTACCTGTGTAGTTCTTGTTGCCCTGGGTGACCGGTTTGTATACTACTGTAGTTACCTGTGTAGTTCTCGTTGCCCTGGGTGACCAGTTTGGACACTACTGTAGCTACCTGTGTAGTTCTCATTTCCCTGGGTGACCAGTGTGTATACTACTGTAGCTACCTGTGTAGTTCTCATTTCCCTGGGTGACCAGTTTGGACACTACTGTAGCTACCTGTGTAGTTCTCATTTCCCTGGGTGACAAGTTTGGACACTACCGTAGCTACCTGTGTAGTTCTCGTTGCCCTGGGTGACCAGTTTGTACACTACCGTAACTACCTGTGTAGTTCTCGTTGCCCTGGGTGACCAGTTTGTACACTACCATAACTACCTGTGTAGTTCTTGTTGCCCTGGGTGACCAATTTGGACACTACTGTAGTTACCTGTGTAGTTCTTGTTGCCCTGGGTGGCCAGTTTGTATACTACTGTAGTTACCTGTGTAGTTCTCGTTGCCCAGGGTGACCAGTGTGTATACTACTGTAGTTACCTGTGTAGTTCTCGTTGCCCTGGGTGGCCAGTTTGTATACTACTGTAGTTACCTGTGTAGTTCTCGTTGCGCTGGGTGACCAGTTTGTATACTACTGTAGTTACCTGTGTAGTTCTTGTTGCCCTGGGTGACCAGTTTGTATACTACTGTAGTTACCTGTGTAGTTCTCGTTGCCCTGGGTGGCCTCACTCAGCAGCTGGGCGATGGCAGAGCTCACAGCCTTAGTGCTGTTGCCCACGTCCTGAGAGCACTTCTCCAGCTGCAAAAACACATACAATAAGACACAATGCACATACTCCCACTTGTATAATTCTTATCTTCACACACAACCTAATTAAATAAAGTAACAGGAGTAGGAGTGAGTGGTCAAGAATCCTAATTATGCCTACTGTACGGTACATCAGGTTTCATTTTACTGACTGCTCTCGCATACGAAGCATTGAGGGCCAGTTAAGTGCGTGTGTTTTTCGTAAGTGTCTGCACTGTGGTTGGAATTCGCAATGTCAAGTGCTTGTAATCATCATATATGCACAGACCCATAGATGGGTGCTGAGACATGATTCATGATTCTGTGGTGCGTGTTGAAATAAGCCTACCAGCCTGATTCTGTGGTGCGTGTTGAAATAAGCCTACCAGCCTGATTCTGTGGTGCGTGTTGAAATCAGCCTACCAACCTGATTCTGTGGTGGGTGTTGAAATCAGCCTACCAGCCTGATTCTGTGGTGCGTGTTGAAATAAGCCTACCAGCCTGATTCTGTGGTACGTGTTGAAATCAGCCTACCAACCTGATTCTGTGGTGGGTGTTGAAATAAGCCTACCAGCCTGATTCTGTGGTGCGTGTTGAAATCAGCCTACCAGCCTGATTCTGTGGTGCGTGTTGAAATAAGCCTACCAGCCTGATTCTGTGGTGCGTGTTGAAATCAGCCTACCAACCTGATTCTGTGGTGGGTGTTGAAATAAGCCTACCAGCCTGATTCTGTGGTGCGTGTTGAAATCAGCCTACCAGCCTGATTCTGTGGTGGTGTTGAAAAGCCTACCAGCCTGATTCTGTTGAAATCAGCCTACCAACCTGATTCTGTGGTGGGTGTTGAAAAATACCAGCCTGATTCTGTGGTGCGTGTTGAAATCAGCCACCAGCCTGATTCTGATGAAATAAGCCTGCCTGATTCTGTGTGGTGTTGAAATCAGCCTACCAACCTGATTCTGTGGTGGGTGTTGAAATAAGCCTACCAGCCTGATTCTGTGGTGCGTGTTGAAATCAGCCTACCAGCCTGATTCTGTGGTGCGTGTTGAAATAAGCCTACCAGCCTGATTCTGTGGTGCGTGTTGAAATCAGCCTACCAACCTGATTCTGTGGTGGGTGTTGAAATAAGCCTCATTAGCAGATCATTCCACCATGACTCTATAGATAACTGAGAAACCTCTGGTAGCAGATCATTCCACCATGACATGACTCTATAGATAACCAAGTGAAAATCTGTTTATGGTTTGGGTACCGTTAAGGAACCCATAGTGTTGTGTCTGGTGAGGTATGCATGTCTGTTTAAAACAGATTATACAAGTGGTGATGCATTTTCTTCAAAAGACTAGAAGAGATGTACATTTTTCCTCAACTATGAAAAAGTATCATGCAAGTTGTTCATGTTAGTTCTGTGTGTGCAGTTAAGGGCAAGGCGTGCTGCTTTGTCGTGAGCCAGTGGCAGCTTTGCTAGGTATTCTTTGCTACACTTGACCGTATTACCGGACAGTAATTAAGTTGGGACCAGACCAGAGCCTGAACAACTAGTACAGTTGATTTTGTTTGTGTCAAAAATGCAACATATATTTTATAAAACAGACATTCTTCTCCCCATCTTCACAACAACTTTGTCAATATGACTTGACCATGATAACTGACCATCCAATGTTACTCCTAGGAGTTCAACTTCCTCAATGGGCACACTATTTATACACAACTCCTCTTGAGGTTTAGGTCTTAGAGAATGTTTTGAACCAAATACAATGCCTTTAGTTTTAGATGTATTTAAGACCAGTTTATTGTTAATTACCCATTTTGACACTAACTGCAACTCCTTGCTAAGAGTGTCAGTGAGTTCACTGGCTAGAGGTGCTGATGTGTAGTGTGTTCAATCATCAGCATGCATAGTCATTTTAGCTTCTTGTAAGACAAGTGGCAAATAGTTGGTAAAAAATAGAGAAGAGTAATGGCCCAAGGTAACTGCCCTGAGGGATACCGCACTGTAGATATCCAATGTTAGAGAAGTTTCCATTGAAGAACACTCACTGGGTTCTATTGGATAAATAAATCTCCAACCATGTGATGGCAGGTGAACCATTTACGATCAATAACATCAAAGGCTGCACTGAAATCTAGCAATACAGCTCCAACTACCTGTATTTTGAATTTATTAAGGATCCCCATTAGCTGCTGCCAAGGCAGAAGCTACTCTTTCTGGGGTCCAGCAACATTAAAACGTTATTTAGAGTTTAAAATATTACATAACATTTCATAACACTATCGTGTTATTATCCATTTCTTTTAGCCAGTCATCTATGTCAGTGCAGTACAAGTTCAGTGCCCTTCCCTATATGCATGCTGAAAGTCAGTAGTTCATTTGTCACAAGTCATGTGACAGGAAGATCGTGGGAGAGATGGGTTGTGTGTGTACACTTGGTGCTGTATAATATGCATACTGTTGAAAAAGTTGTGGTTAGCTTGTATGTACAGTACTGTGTGTTTGTGAAAATGTGTGTATTTGGGCATGTGCTTGCCATCTACCAGGGCAGGAGTGTGTGTGTGTGGTGTGTCAAACTTCCTGCTAGCCTATAAGCACAGTACGCATACGGCATATGCAAGGTGTATTGTGTGTGTGTGTGTGTGTGTGTGTGTCAAACTTCCTGCTAGGCTACAAGCACAGTACGCATACGGCATATGCAAGGTGTATTGTGTGTGTGTGTGTGTGTGTGTGTGTGTGTGTGTGTGTGTGTGTGTGTGTGTGTGTGTGTGTGTGTGTGTGTGTGTGTCAAACTTCCTGCTAGGCTACAAGCACAGTATGCATACGGCATATGCAAGGTGTATTGTGTGTGTGTGTGTCAAACTTCCTGCTAGGCTGCAAGCACAGTACGCATACGGCATATGCAAGGTGTATTGTGTGTGTGTGTGTGTGAGTGAGAAAGACTCTCACCGTCTCTCCGGGCAGGGGTTTGAGTTTGCCATCACCAGCTGAAGCCTTGGCCTCCACCATGTCTTTCTCCAGGCCTCGGACCACCGTCAGAGCATTGTCGATCTCCAGAGGACCACATGCTTCCTGTGCCTGGATCACATGGACAGGAAGTCAACACAGGAAGTGGGGAAAGGGAAGACAGAACAGAATAGGGACCCCATATTGGGCAAGACCGGGCCTGCTAAACCTCTAACTCTAGTGCTATATTACCGTGGTGTTACTCAAGTTAGCTATGGAGTGAGCTAGCTAATTCCAACTAGCTAAACTGCTAACACAGTGTTTCAGCTTGTTACGGAGCAAGCTACTGTAGCTAGCTAATTCCACAAACTAAACTGCTAATACAGTGTTTCAGCTAAATGGAGCAAGCTAGCGAGCTAATTCCACGAGCAAAAGCGCTAACAAGGTCAAACAACAGGTTCTTGTTGAGTGCGTTTGGGGTGTGTGGTACCTTAATATAATAATAATAATATATGCCATTTAGCAGACGCTTTTATCCAAAGCGACTTACAGTCATGTGTGCATACATTCTACGTATGGGTGGTCCCGGGAATCGAACCCACTACCCTGGCGTTACAAGCGCCATGCTCTACCAACCTTCTGTGCGGCCGTGCGGAGCTCTGCAAGGGCAGTGGCCAGGTTCTTGGCACATTGGCTGAGTTGCATGGCAGAGGCCTGGTCACCAATGGTAGGTACTGTGGCCTTGGCAGCCGTCACCATCTTGGCACCAGGCTGAGGGCATAGGAGTGGATGGAGGAAGGAAAGGGTTAACTTGTTTATTTCTACAAAAGGTACATGCTACTAAAACATTGTTCCGGTGAAGTTTGTAATAAATCAAATTGGCTCCAGTAGATTTCAGAGGACAAGCTTTCTTGTTTTGTGTCATATTCCTTTTAGGCGGGCATCCTTCTTTGCGAAAGTATATCAGAATCAGGGAAAAAAACATGAGTGCAGGGCAGAGATAAGGGTCTCACCAGGAGGAAATTCTGGCCGGCCCCGATGAGGGTGAGCTGGGCACTGGGGCTGTCGGGCTGGGACTGGCTTCCACGCACTCCCTGGACCAGCTGAGGAATCTGGTCTGCCACCACCTGACACACACCAACAGATCGGACACTTAATGACATTATCAACCAACCAATCAAAATGGAAAATGTGTAGTTCGGTCAGGGTAAAAACAATAACATACACTATCAAAATCACAATGCTCTATTCTCATTCTTACAGTGCAATGAAGCAATCACTGCTCACATGACTGCATACATCTCTACATACATGACAAATCACAAGCTCAGTGTATAGAAAGGGGATATTTCCACACTCATGTTCAGAGTACGAAGGACACCTGAACTACAATCTAACTCAGAATGGCAAAGTCAAAAATATTTTATTTGAGATTTACTACAGTAATTGTACCCCTGAGAGAGAAAGAAAAATAGAAAGAGAAAGAAAAAAAAGAGAGCGAATGAAAATTAGAGAAAAAGAGCAAAGACATGACACTCGTACTCATTGACCTATGCCTGACCCCACAGGACCAGAAACCAGGAAGAGAGTAATGGTTGGGGTTGTCATGGCAGCGGAGCTCTCACCTTGCAGCTCTGGACGAGCTGCTGCTGGGCTGCTGGGTTCTTATTGGACGAGGCGGCGTGTTGGGCGGCGGCTATAGTCTGAGTGGCGGCCGCGGCGGCCTGCTTGGCTGCATTCTGACAGGAAACGCAGTGTGAAAAATAAAAGACTGTCAGTTTAGTTTCAACTTAGGTTTCCAAACCGATGTGCTTGCTAACTAACACCAGGGTTGGTTAATTTCAGCAACGCATACATTAAGGTTAAGTTTTTAATCAAATTTGTCAAATGCAAGCAACAAAACAAATCAATCTTAGAAATCATGATGCTGCGCACAAATAACCAAAATGACAGGCTACTTTGACACTGACACCAATAAAAACAACTTTGTCTTGAATCCATCAATAGTGAGCGGTGTGTGCAGACGCACATATTGCAGGCTACAACCTGAGGAGGAAATGACGATCCTAAAAATGCTTTCCAGTTTCACTGACTCAGCCAATGATGCACCGGTCACTCGTCGGTGATGGCTGATGCGTTCTTGCCAAAAGCCTGCCTCTCTTGTTTTACTTTGTAAACAATGTTTGGAAGTTGATCTAATATTTTGGTAGCCTACAGCATACGGATTTAGCCTCTTCTCTTTTCAGCAGGAGACATTTGCTTTCCAACCTGTGATTTCCCACGATTGTAATATTCTGGATGGCTTGTTTTGCTGTTCACTGACAGAGTCACTGACAGTCATAAGTTCTGCTTCGGCAAGTCAGACAGCCATAAGTTCTGTTTAGTTCTGCATCTTGCCTATGTCGTTCGGCCATCGCTCATTCATATATATCTTTATGTACCTAATCTTATTCATCCTTTTACACTTGTGTGTATAAGGTAGTCGTTGTGAATTTGTTAGATTACTTAGATATTACTGCACGGTCGGAACTAGAAGCACAAGCATTTTGCTACACTCGCATTAACATCTGCTAACCATGTGTATGTGACAAATAACATGTGATTTGGTTTAGACAAGTCAGACAGTCATAAGTTCTGTTTAGACAAGTCAGACAGTCATAAGTTCTGTTTAGACAAGTCAGACAGTCATAAGTTCTGTTTAGACAAGTCAGACAGTCATAAGTTCTGTTTAGACAAGTCAGACAGTCATAAGTTCTGTTTAGACAAGTCAGACAGTCATAAGTTCTGTTTAGACAAGTCAGACAGTCATAAGTTCTGTTTAGACAAGTCAGACAGTCATAAGTTCTGTTTAGACAAGTCAGACAGTCATAAGTTCTGTTTAGACAAGTCAGACAGTCATAAGTTCTGTTTAGACAAGTCAGACAGTCATAAGTTCTGTTTAGACAAGTCAGACAGTCATAAGTTCTGTTTAGACAAGTCAGACAGTCATAAGTTCTGTTTAGACAAGTCAGACAGTCATAAGTTCTGTTTAGACAAGTCAGACAGTCATAAGTTCTGTTTAGACAAGTCAGACAGTCATAAGTTCTGTTTAGACAAGTCAGACAGTCATAAGTTCTGTTTAGACAAGTCAGACAGTCATAAGTTCTGTTTAGACAAGTCAGACAGTCATAAGTTCTGTTTAGACAAGTCAGACAGTCATAAGTTCTGTTTAGACAAGTCAGACAGTCATAAGTTCTGTTTAGACAAGTCAGACAGTCATAAGTTCTGTTTAGACAAGTCAGACAGTCATAAGTTCTGTTTAGACAAGTCAGACAGTCATAAGTTCTGTTTAGACAAGTCAGACAGTCATAAGTTCTGTTTAGACAAGTCAGACAGTCATAAGTTCTGTTTAGACAAGTCAGACAGTCATAAGTTCTGTTTAGACAAGTCAGACAGTCATAAGTTCTGCAAACCTCCCTCGCAGTTACAAAGCTCTTTTGTGGGCCTTCGATATCACTTAACACTAGGGCAGCATCCCAAATAGCACCCTGTTTCCTTACATATGGCTCTGGTGAAAAGTAGCGCACTATGGGCTTTGGTCAAAAGTAATGCACTATATAGGGAATAGGGTGCTATTTGGGACGCATCCTGGCACCAGCAGAGGTGGTTGTATGGCAGAGAGAGGTGGTTGTATGGCAGAGAGAGGTGGTTGTATGGCAGAGAGAGGTGGTTGTATGGCAGAGAGACGTGGTTGTATGGCAGAGAGAGGTGATTGAACATGCATCTGATATTTATTTTTATGTAGCCTTTATTTAACTAGGCAAGTCATTTAGAACTAATTCTGATTTACAATGACGGCCTACCCCGGCCAAACCCGGGCGACGCTGGGCCAATTGTGTGCCGCCCTATGGGACTCCCAATCACGGTGGGTTGTGATACAGCCTGGAATCAAACCAGGGTTTGTAGTAATGCCTCTAGCACTGAGATGCAGTGCCTTAGACCGCTGCACCACTCAAGGGCTTCTTACTTATTTGGCTGTTATGGGAAGCCACTTGTGTGGTTGCTATGAGAAGCAGAGATTGGTTTTTATGGAAGTAAAAAAAAACAGACTAACACCGAGAGACTAAGATACCCAAGAGCTCTAGAGTGAAAACGTAAGAGGCTTGAATCGGGAGTATATCCGCCTGTTTAAATGCCAAGACCCACCTCTTCTCCTAAAATTGCCTCAAACTTTTTACATCATAAACGGTTTTATATTCATGATACTGTCTTATTGATATTGCTGGCCGTAGAAATTAATTTTCACTCTAAAGTGCCCTTTAACTAGAGCCTGTTTGTCGTGGTCAGGTCATGTGGTCTTGAAAAACTCCTGGCCCTAGTAGTAATGTTCAAATAGCTAAATGGCCATACAGTTTCAAAGTCAGCATTTCCCCTAGTTTAATTTCCAGGCGGAAAGTACCAGTCTCTTTTAAGCGGGGGGGTGACAAAGTTAGGAGGGGGGCCCACCCAACCCAATCTTTATAACGACGGGAGAAACACTGGTTGAGATCCAGCAATATCAGGAGAAGGATGTCTGACTGTGTCCTCACCTCCAGCTTGTTGACCAGCCTCTTCTTGATGGCATTCTGGGCAGCCGCGTTGGTGGCCATGCGTAGGCCCTCTGCTGCCTCCCTCAGTCTCTGCTGCTGCTCCTCACTGTCCGGGTTGGCGGCTGCGCCCTGCACATACATCAGCACGTTAATGTCACGAGTGGGATCTGATCAATAAGACAGTATCATGAATATAAAACCAGCATCATAACCATTAGACCAAGAGGATATTCAACCCGCATGCGAGCGCACTGAGGAAGTTGCTAACTAAATCCTCAATAGAGCAGACTTAAACTTAAATAAGACTAAACAACAATAAAAAATTTAAAAAACACACAGGTCCTAAACTGAGGCCTCGCCATTCCTACAGCCTCGCTCATAAATCCTCAACGATGGAATGGGGGACAGGATGGGAACAGTAGGTCATGTGGAATAGACCTTGGTGGAACGGGGACAGGATGGGAACAGTGGCTCATATAGAACAGACCTTGGTGGAATGGGGGACCGGATGCCAACAGTAGGTCATGTGGAACAGACCATGGTGGAATGGGGGACAGGATGGGAACAGTAGGTCATGTGGAACAGACCATGGTGGAATGGGGGACAGGATGGGAACAGTAGGTCATGTGGAACAGACCATGGTGGAATGGGGGACAGGATTGGAACAGTAGGTCATGTGGAACAGACCATGGTGGAATGGGGGACAGGATTGGAACAGTAGGTCATGTGGAACAGACCATGGTGGAATGGGGTGACAGGATTGGAAGAGTAGGTCATGTGGAACAGACCATGGTGGAATGGGGGACAGGATTGGAACAGTAACTCATGTGGAACAGACCATGGTGGAATGGGGACAGGATGGGAACAGTAGGTCATGTGGAACAGACCATGGTGGAATGGGGGACAGGATGGGAACAGTAAGTCATGTGGAACAGACCTTGGTGGAACGGGGGACAGGATGGGAACAGTAGGTCATGTGGAACAGACCTTGGTGGAATGGGGGACAGGATGTGAACAGTAGGTCATGTGGAATAGACCTTGGTGGAACGGGGGACAGGATGGGAAGAGTAGGTCATGTGGAACAGACCTTGGTGGAATGGGGGACAGGATGGGAACAGTAGGTCATGTGGAACAGACCATGGTGGAATGGGGGACAGGATGGGAACAGTAGGTCATGTGGAACAGACCTTGGTGGAATGGGGGACAGGATGGGAACAGTAGGTCATGTGGAACAGACCTTGGTGGAACGGGGGACAGGATGGGAACATTAACTCATGTGGAACAGACCATGGTGGAATGGGGGACAGGATGGCAACAGTAGGTCATGTGGAATAGACCATGGTGGAATGGGGAACAGGATGGCAACAGTAGGTCATGTGGAACAGACCATGGTGGAATGGGGACAGGATGGGAACAGTGGCTCATGTGGAACAGACCATGGTGGAATGGGGGACAGGATGGGAACAGTAGCTCATGTGGAACAGACCATGGTGGAATGGGGAACAGGATGGGAACAGTAGGTCATGTGGAATAGATCATGGTGGAATGGGGGACAGGATGGAAACAGTGGCTCATGTGGAACAGACCATGGTGGAATGGGGACAGGATGGGAACAGTGGCTCATGTGGAACAGACCATGGTGGAATGGGGGACAGGATGGGAACAGTAGCTCATGTGGAACAGACCATGGTGGAATGGGGAACAGGATGGGAACAGTAGGTCATGTGGAATAGATCATGGTGGAATGGGGGACAGGATGAAAACAGTGGCTCATGTGGAACAGACCATGGTGGAATGGGGGACAGGATTGGAACAGTAACTCATGTGGAACAGACCATGGTGGAATGGGGGACAGGATGGGAACAGTAGGTCATGTGGAACAGACCATGGTGGAATGGGGGACAGGATGGGAACAGTAAGTCATGTGGAACAGACCTTGGTGGAACGGGGGACAGGATGGGAACAGTAGGTCATGTGGAACAGACCTTGGTGGAATGGGGGACAGGATGTGAACAGTAGGTCATGTGGAATAGACCTTGGTGGAACGGGGGACAGGATGGGAAGAGTAGGTCATGTGGAACAGACCTTGGTGGAATGGGGGACAGGATGGGAACAGTAGGTCATGTGGAACAGACCATGGTGGAATGGGGGACAGGATGGGAACAGTAGGTCATGTGGAACAGACCTTGGTGGAATGGGGGACAGGATGGGAATGGGAACAGTAGGTCATGTGGAACAGACCTTGGTGGAACGGGGGACAGGATGGGAACATTAACTCATGTGGAACAGACCATGGTGGAATGGGGGACAGGATGGCAACAGTAGGTCATGTGGAATAGACCATGGTGGAATGGGGAACAGGATGGCAACAGTAGGTCATGTGGAACAGACCATGGTGGAATGGGGACAGGATGGGAACAGTGGCTCATGTGGAACAGACCATGGTGGAATGGGGGACAGGATGGGAACAGTAGCTCATGTGGAACAGACCATGGTGGAATGGGGAACAGGATGGGAACAGTAGGTCATGTGGAATAGATCATGGTGGAATGGGGGACAGGATGGAAACAGTGGCTCATGTGGAACAGACCATGGTGGAATGGGGGACAGGATGGGAACAGTAGCTCATGTGGAACAGACCATGGTGGAATGGGGAACAGGATGGGAACAGTAGGTCATGTGGAATAGATCATGGTGGAATGGGGGACAGGATGAAAACAGTGGCTCATGTGGAACAGACCATGGTGGAATGGGGGACAGGATGAGAACAGTAACTCATGTGGAACAGACCTTGGTGGAATGGGGACAGGATGGGAACAGTAGGTCATGTGGAACAGACCATGGTGGAATGGGGGACAGGATGGGAACAGTGGCTCAGATGGAACAGACCATGGTGGAATGGGGGACAGGATGGGAACAGTAGGTCATGTGGAACAGACCTTGGTGGAATGGGGGACAGGATGGGAAGAGTAACTCATGTGGAACAGACCTTGGTGGAATGGGGGACAGGATGGGAAGAGTAACTCATGTGGAACAGACCTTGGTGGAATGGGGGACACAATGGGAACAGTAGGTCATGTGGAACAGACCATGGTGGAATGGGGGCCAGGATGAGAACAGTAGGTCATGTGGAACAGACCATGGTGGAATGGGGGACAGGATGGGAACAGTAGGTCATGTGGAACAGACCTTGGTGGAATGGGGGACAGGATGGGAAGAGTAACTCATGTGGAACAGACCTTGGTGGAATGGGGGACACAATGGGAACAGTAGGTCATGTGGAACAGACCATGGTGGAATGGGGGACAGGATGAGAACAGTAGGTCATGTGGAACAGACCATGGTGGAATGGGGGACAGGATTGGAACAGTAGGTCATGTGGAACAGACCATGGTGGAATGGGGGACAGGATTGGAACAGTAGGTCATGTGGAACAGACCATGGTGGAATGGGGGACAGGATTGGAAGAGTAGGTCATGTGGAACAGACCATGGTGGAATGGGGGACAGGATTGGAACAGTAACTCATGTGGAACAGACCATGGTGGAATGGGGGACAGGATGGGAACAGTAGGTCATGTGGAACAGACCATGGTGGAATGGGGGACAGGATGGGAACAGTAAGTCATGTGGAACAGACCTTGGTGGAATGGGGGACAGGATGGGAACAGTAGGTCATGTGGAACAGACCTTGGTGGAATGGGGGACAGGATGTGAACAGTAGGTCATGTGGAATAGACCTTGGTGGAACGGGGGACAGGATGGGAACAGTAGGTCATGTGGAACAGACCTTGGTGGAATGGGGGACAGGATGGGAACAGTAGGTCATGTGGAACAGACCATGGTGGAATGGGGGACAGGATGGGAACAGTAGGTCATGTGGAACAGACCTTGGTGGAATGGGGGGACAGGATGGGAACAGTAGGTCATGTGGAACAGACCTTGGTGGAACAGGAGGACAGGATGGGAACATTAACTCATGTGGAACAGACCATGGTGGAATGGGGGACAGGATGGCAACAGTAGGTCATGTGGAATAGACCATGGTGGAATGGGGGACAGGATGGCAACAGTAGGTCATGTGGAATAGACCATGGTGGAATGGGGAACAGGATGGCAACAGTAGGTCATGTGGAACAGACCATGGTGGAATGGGGACAGGATGGGAACAGTAGCTGGGGGACAGGATGGGAACTCATGTGGAACAGACCATGGTGGAATGGGGAACAGGATGGGAACAGTAGGTCATGTGGAATAGACCATGGTGGAATGGGGGACAGGATGGAAACAGTGGCTCATGTGGAACAGACCATGGTGGAATCGGGGACAGGATGAGAACAGTAACTCATGTGGAACAGACCTTGGTGGAATGGGGACAGGATGGGAACAGTAGGTCATGTGGAACAGACCATGGTGGAATGGGGGACAGGATGGGAACAGTAGGTCATGTGGAACAGACCATGGTGGAATGGGGGACAGGATTGGAACAGTAGGTCATGTGGAACAGACCATGGTGGAATGGGGGACAGGATTGGAACAGTAGGTCATGTGGAACAGACCATGGTGGAATGGGGTGACAGGATTGGAAGAGTAGGTCATGTGGAACAGACCATGGTGGAATGGGGGACAGGATTGGAACAGTAACTCATGTGGAACAGACCATGGTGGAATGGGGGACAGGATGGGAACAGTAGGTCATGTGGAACAGACCATGGTGGAATGGGGGACAGGATGGGAACAGTAAGTCATGTGGAACAGACCTTGGTGGAACATGGTGGGGGGACAGGATGGGAACAGTAGGTCATGTGGAACAGACCTTGGTGGAATGGGGGACAGGATGTGAACAGTAGGTCATGTGGAATAGACCTTGGTGGAACGGGGGACAGGATGGGAAGAGTAGGTCATGTGGAACAGACCTTGGTGGAATGGGGGACAGGATGGGAACAGTAGGTCATGTGGAACAGACCATGGTGGAATGGGGGACAGGATGGGAACAGTAGGTCATGTGGAACAGACCTTGGTGGAATGGGGGACAGGATGGGAACAGTAGGTCATGTGGAACAGACCTTGGTGGAACGGGGGACAGGATGGGAACATTAACTCATGTGGAACAGACCATGGTGGAATGGGGGACAGGATGGCAACAGTAGGTCATGTGGAATAGACCATGGTGGAATGGGGAACAGGATGGCAACAGTAGGTCATGTGGAACAGACCATGGTGGAATGGGGACAGGATGGGAACAGTGGCTCATGTGGAACAGACCATGGTGGAATGGGGGACAGGATGGGAACAGTAGCTCATGTGGAACAGACCATGGTGGAATGGGGAACAGGATGGGAACAGTAGGTCATGTGGAATAGATCATGGTGGAATGGGGGACAGGATGGAAACAGTGGCTCATGTGGAACAGACCATGGTGGAATGGGGACAGGATGGGAACAGTGGCTCATGTGGAACAGACCATGGTGGAATGGGGGACAGGATGGGAACAGTAGCTCATGTGGAACAGACCATGGTGGAATGGGGAACAGGATGGGAACAGTAGGTCATGTGGAATAGATCATGGTGGAATGGGGGACAGGATGAAAACAGTGGCTCATGTGGAACAGACCATGGTGGAATGGGGGACAGGATTGGAACAGTAACTCATGTGGAACAGACCATGGTGGAATGGGGGACAGGATGGGAACAGTAGGTCATGTGGAACAGACCATGGTGGAATGGGGGACAGGATGGGAACAGTGGCTCAGATGGAACAGACCATGGTGGAATGGGGGACAGGATGGGAACAGTAGGTCATGTGGAACAGACCTTGGTGGAATGGGGGACAGGATGGGAAGAGTAACTCATGTGGAACAGACCTTGGTGGAATGGGGGACAGGATGGGAAGAGTAACTCATGTGGAACAGACCTTGGTGGAATGGGGGACACAATGGGAACAGTAGGTCATGTGGAACAGACCATGGTGGAATGGGGGCCAGGATGAGAACAGTAGGTCATGTGGAACAGACCTTGGTGGAATGGGGGACAGGATGGGAACAGTAGGTCATGTGGAACAGACCTTGGTGGAATGGGGGACAGGATGGGAAGAGTAACTCATGTGGAACAGACCTTGGTGGAATGGGGGACATGGGGAACAGTAGGTCATGTGGAACAGACCATGGTGGAATGGGGGACAGGATGAGAACAGTAGGTCATGTGGAACAGACCATGGTGGAATGGGGAACAGGGGGGACATGTGGGACCATTGGAAACAGTAGGTCATGTGGAACAGACCATGGTGGAATGGGGGACAGGATTGGAACAGTAGGTCATGTGGAACAGACCATGGTGGAATGGGGACAGGATTGGAAGAGTAGGTCATGTGGAACAGACCATGGTGGAATGGGGGACAGGATTGGAACAGTAACTCATGTGGAACAGACCATGGTGGAATGGGGGACAGGATGGGAACAGTAGGTCATGTGGAACAGACCATGGTGGAATGGGGGACAGGATGGGAACAGTAGGTCATGTGGAACAGACCTTGGTGGAATGGGGGACAGGATGGGAACAGTAGGTCATGTGGAACAGACCTTGGTGGAATGGGGGACAGGATGATGAACAGTAGGTCATGTGGAATAGACCTTGGTGGAACAGTAGGGGGACAGGATGGGAACAGTAGGTCATGTGGAACAGACCTTGGTGGAATGGGGGACAGGATGGGAACAGTAGGTCATGTGGAACAGACCATGGTGGAATGGGGGACAGGATGGGAACAGTAGGTCATGTGGAACAGACCTTGGTGGAATGGGGGACAGGATGGGAACAGTGGGTCATGTGGAACAGACCATGGTGGAATGGAGGACAGGATGGGAACATTAACTCATGTGGAACAGACCATGGTGGAATGGGGGACAGGATGGCAACAGTAGGTCATGTGGAATAGACCATGGTGGAATGGGGACAGGATGGCAACAGTAGGTCATGTGGAATAGACCATGGTGGAATGGGGAACAGGATGGCAACAGTAGGTCATGTGGAACAGACCATGGTGGAATGGGGTACAGGATGGGAACAGTAGCTCATGTGGAACAGACCATGGTGGAATGGGGAACAGGATGGGAACAGTAGGTCATGTGGAATAGACCATGGTGGAATGGGGGACAGGATGGAAACAGTGGCTCATGTGGAACAGACCATGGTGGAATCGGGGACAGGATGAGAACAGTAACTCATGTGGAACAGACCTTGGTGGAATGGGGACAGGATGGGAACAGTAGGTCATGTGGAACAGACCATGGTGAAATGGGGGACAGGATGGGAACAGTGGCTCAGATGGAACAGACCATGGTGGAATGGGGGACAGGATGGGAACAGTAGGTCATGTGGAACAGACCTTGGTGGAATGGGGGACAGGATGGGAAGAGTAACTCATGTGGAACAGACCTTGGTGGAATGGGGGACACAATGGGAACAGTAGGTCATGTGGAACAGACCATGGTGGAATGGGGGACAGGATGAGAACAGTAGGTCATGTGGAACAGACCTTGGTGGAATGGGGGACAGGATGGGAACAGTAGGTCATGTGGAACAGACCTTTGCAGCCTCCACCATTTTGGCCGTGGCGTCTGCCAAGAGCTTGGCAGCTGACAGCAGCTTGCGGGAATTCTCCAGGTCCGACTCGCCCTCTGCGTCCATCTTGATGGCGTTGACCAGGTCCGAGGTGGCCTGGGCAAGGATGCGGGCCTGACGCACCATCTCACCTGGAGAGAAGGGAGAGAAACAGCAGTCAATACAGTTTAAATCCTCATTTATTCATCTAGTTTTTACTGAAGTTTAAATACTGATTTATTCATCTAACCTTTATTGATTCTGGCCCTAGGAAAAGGGCAACGGTAGGAGAGGCAGCATTTTGATCTTTCCTTTAATAAACCTCTTAAAACTTCAAAGTCAGGGAGTATTTTACCAACAAATAGTTATACAACAATCCACTTCCACATCATATTTTCATATTAAAATATGTCAAATTAGACTTTTTTTGTACTGCTTTTTGGAAATAAGACAAACATTTGAAATTGCTTTTTGCAAATAGGATGCCATTTTGAGATGCAGACTCCAGAGACATCTCACTTGCTCCTTTTTTCAGGTTCATATACAGTCAATAAACTAAGCAGACCAGACCCAGCTGCTACCACGTTGCTGCCTATGGGAGAGCCACCCCCTTAAGCAAACCTGAACTGTGACCATTTTCTTCAATGGTAAAAGGCATGAGTGGGACATCTTTAATCCACCATCTATGCTATCTCACGCCAATATGACTGCTGACCCTTGACCTCTTTTAGCCCCGCCCCTCCCCTCCCATCCCATCCCCCAGCCTACCGGCATCTCCCATGGAGCTGAAGATGTTCTCGGTGACGTCCAGGATGCGGTCGGTGGCCTCTCCGTGGCGCCCTATGGGCTGGCCTCCGTGGGCGTACTGCTTGATGTGCTGCAGGAGCTCGTTGAGGGCGTGGGTGACGCCTGTGGCAGCGGCGCCCACCTGCTTGAGGAGCCCCTCGTCGCTGGTGGCGCCCTGCGACGCATCCACGCAGCCATCCACCGATTTGGCAACCAGCTTGCCTGCCTCAATCAGCTGCTCCTGGCACACAGGAGAGCTGATGGTGGGAGCGACCACCTGGAGAGAGAGGGAGAGGGGTAAGACAAAAAGGGATAAGGGGAGAAAGGAGAGAAAAAGCAAAGGCAAAGATAGGGGTAAGAAAGGGGGAGAGAGATTTTCATACCGTTCCTGTACAATACAGGGGTATATTGTATTACCGGCAGTGCTCACCAGGGGCACTATTTCTTTCCAAATGTTTGTATTTTGAAGCATAAAACAAATTTAGGCAGCAGGGATCTTGATCCAGGTGGGGATTGATTATCTCTGCTGGAACCAAGAAGCTTGATCTTTCCATCAAGCCGCTTAGATAGCTAGTTAGCAAACCAAATGCATAGCTGGAGCCCCAAGCTGGATATAATTTATCTGACACATCTTAGATAACACGGAGGTGCACCCGAGCTTTATGGGACCCCCAATTTACAGTATTGAAAAAAAATACCCCTATAAACGGTATTCCGTCCAAGTCTAAATGACAAACATGGGACAATAGATGGTTAGTGTGTGGTAAAGATGTTGGGGTTCTCTTCTCTTACCCGGGTGCAAGCCACCAGTTGGGAGGTGGATAGGGCACATTGGGTCGCTGCGGCGATGACGCGGTTCTGGAGTGCAGAGTCCTCTGTCTTTTGGGCCACGTTCTTTGCTTTGAGCACCAGAGCGGCGGCGGCGTTAGCCACGGCTTTAGCCAGCTGCATAAGCATGTCCTGAGAACGGCAGGGATGACACAGGCTAGTTAGCATGCTTGTTAGCATGTAGCATAAAGTCAATTAAAGGCATGCTTAAGTGGAAGGAGAAAATATCATTTTGACCATTCCATACCAGGCCCATCAACGATGCTCTGTTTTGATTGAGACTGTGGTTCATTGTGAGTGTCTTTAGCCTGAGTACCAGACTGTTTCTGCTTTAGTTAACTTGTTGTTGTTGTCGTAGCAAATAAGACGACAGTGTAGCATTGTTGAGAACAGAAACAGTGTGACACCGAGGTTATATAGGGTGAAAAGATTGTGGGTCAACTATGTAACAATTATTTTGGTAAGAATTAGGATCAATTTAATTATTCTGAAAAGAATTGTCCTCTTCAGGAAGAGTACTCAAATGTTAAGGTCCATTTTGGCAAATTCAATTAAGTAAAGAGATTAGAGAAATAGCCTCTATTAGAGACGAAAATTAGAGACTTTTCCAGTTTTAAAATCTGTCCTGCCGAACACACCACAGTTTACAGTCTGACCTGAATTCAGTGGTAGCCAGTTTTAGCACAAAGGTGAATAGAAGGCCCTATTGATGACCCTACTATTTATAATGGCCTCTGAGGATTCTTTTTGAAATATATTTTTCACACCCCTTTTTCAAGGTATCCAATTGGTAGTTACAGTCTTACAGTCTACAGTCTAATCGCTGCAACTCCCGTACGGTCTCGGGAGAGTCGAAGGTCGAGTGCCGTGCGTCCTCAAACACAACCCAACCAAGCCGTACTGCTTCTAGACACAATGCAGGCTTAACCTGGAAGCCAGCCGCACCAATGTGTCGGAGGAAACACCGTACACCTAGCGACCGTGTTAGCATGCATGCACCTGGCCCGCCACAGGAGTCGCTAGAGTGCGATGGGACAAGAACATCCCTTCCGACCAAACCCTCCCCTAACGATGCAGGGCCAATTGTGCGCTGCCCCATGGGTGTCCCGGTCGCGGCCGGCTGTGACAGAGCCTGGATCTCATCACAGCTACACTGCGATGCAGTGCCTTAGACCACTGCTCCACTCAGGAAGTGGCCTCCAAGGATTCTTTCCATAGAAGCCAAGCTAAGCCTACATCCCAAATAGCACACTATTCCCTACATAGAGCACTACATTTGACCAGAGCCTTAGTACACTATGTAGGGAATATGGTGCCATTTGTGACAGAGTGCTTCATATTCATTGGCTTAAACATAAATATACTATGGTATAACCCATCCAGGCTGGGGAGGAGGGGAGACTCAAGCCTGGTGGCTCCAAAGACAATCATCAACTCTATCCTGCCTTTAGCTGTTGGTCTTTTTGTCTTCCCCACAAGTCGGGACTTCAGGAACATACCAGCATTCTCTACCCTCCAAAGGTAATATAAGGACATTCTACAAGGTTATGGGGTGGGCTAGCTAATGCAGCTACAGTACAGAATGACTAAAAATGGCATATTAATGTATATTTTGTCAACGAGCTGACTAAGAGTCTGGGTTTGACATTGATACTGGTTTTGGGTCTGGGATATTTCAAAAACATGTGCAACTGTTTATATTGTGACTCGTGATAGATATATTTAAACTAAAGAATGTGCTTTTTTGTGCTTCCAAAACCTGTTACTTCACGTTTGGAAGCGCAAAAACAGAGTGACTAAGGGGGTGGGGGAGTAACTAGGAGGGAGAAAAGTGACTGGGGGAGAGAAAAGTATCTGAGGGGGAGAAGAGACTGGGGTGGAGAGGGGGAGAAAAGTGACTGAGGGGAGGGGGAGAAGTGACTGGGGGATAAGAGACTTGGGTGGAGGGGGGAGTGACTTAGGGGAGGGGGTGACTGAGGGGAGAGAAGAGACTGGGGGAGAAGAGACTTGGGTGGAGGGGAGAGAAGAGATTAGGGTGGAGAGAATAGGGAGTAGGGGGAGAGAAAAGTGACTAAGGGCTCTCTAGGTGTGTCAAAAGATGATACGTGGAAGCCGAGGGACTCCAGCCGTGACATCTGAAGTGCCAGACACAAGCGGTGGGCTAACAACGCGGTGGGCTAACAACGCGGTGGGCTAACAACGCGGTGGGCTAACAACGCGGTGGGCTAACAACGCGGTGGGCAAACGCACGCACGCACAGTTGGTGGACAAACAAACGCCCGCACGGTCGGTGGGCTAACGCACGGTCGGTGGGCTAACGCACGGACGGTGGGCTAACGCACGGACGGTGGGCTAACGCACGGTCGGTGGGCTAACGCACGGTCGGTGGGCTAACGCACGGACGGTGGGCTAACGCACGGACGGTGGGCTAACGCACGGTCGGTGGGCTAACGCACGGTCGGTGGGCTAACGCACGGTCGGCTAACGCACGGTCGGTGGGCTAACGCACGGTAGGCTAACACACGGTAGGCTAACACACGGTAGGCTAACACACGGTAGGCTAACACATGGTTGTCATCGAGGAGAGACAGGATATTAGCAACAGGGTCTCTGCAAAAGCTAATCTAGCAAACACTCATCAGCCTCCGCACTACTCCAGAGATTATTTTTATGCAGTTTAGAAGGTGTTTGAGTGGGATTATTGACATCACAACAGAGGAGTTGGGCAGCTCTCCCTGCATGTTGTTTTGTGAAGGAGTAGGGGGAGGAGGCAGAAAAAGGGAGGGGGAGGGAAAAAAACCCCAGAGGACTTTGTGGGAGCTGCGGTCAGGCTGCATTCCACAAGCATTTATGAACAGGCATTAGCCGGCCTACTTATTTCTCCACAATATGTTCTCTGCGCTCGCTCAGTCATTGTGTGGTAGGCTATATCATCACTTAGGTGTAACATTACAGATACTTCGTCACATTTTCAGTTGAAGTGCTTCCCTCAATACATGTATAGACTATTATAAATAACTCCACATTAAAACAACAACTCCAACACCTTCACCAAAGGTCACTGTCGTTTTGTCCCATTTTAAAAAGGTTAAATAGTGTATTCAAAACCTGTTGCCAATTCTCTTAGAGAAAACAATTGGTAACAGGCTTCCCACCACTTATCGAAACAGATCCCCTACTACTACTATTGTTAAACCCTTCATTTAATATTGGAAACAATCGTTAAAACAGACATTCCCTGTATATCTTCATGTACAGCAGTATCCTAGACCTCAATGCAACCACATTAAGAGTTAATAATCAACCCAGTACCCTACAAATGGAAACTACTGTTTGGACAGGGCATAAGACTCGTTTGGACAGGGCAGACGCCTCGTTTGGACAGGGCAGACGCCTCGTTTGGACAGGGCAGACGCCTCGTTTGGACAGGGCAGAAGTCTCGTTTGGACAGGGCAGAAGTCTCGTTTGGACAGGGCAGAAGTCTCGTTTGGACAGGGCAGAAGTCTCGTTTGGACAGGGCAGAAGTCTCGTTTGGACAGGGCAGAAGTTTGGACAGGGCAGAAGTCTCGTTCGGACAGGGCAGAAGTCTCGTTTGGACAGGGCAGAAGTCTCGTTTGGACAGGGCAGAAGTCTCGTTCGGACAGGGCAGAAGTCTCGTTCGGACAGGGCAGAAGTCTCGTTCGGACAGGGCAGAAGTCTCGTTCGGACAGGGCAGAAGTCTCGTTCGGACAGGGCAGAAGTCTCGTTCGGACAGGGCAGAAGTCTCGTTCGGACAGGGCAGAAGTCTCGTTCGGACAGGGCAGAAGTCTCGTTCGGACAGGGCAGAAGTCTCGTTTGGACAGGGCAGAAGTCTCGTTTGGACAGGGCAGAATACGATCATGTAAATACAGTTCACCTTTTAATCCCTGGGTTAACTTTTCTCATCTGAAACTCAAAGTTTCTCTCAGTGCGTTGGGCTATTCAGCTGTTGCATACTTTCATAATCAAATGCGTTTGAGAGCTACTTGCTCTTTCTGCGTGTCAATAATCAAAACCTATAAGAAAACCGAGAGCATTTTGAGTACCTGAAGATATGCAAGAGATATGCAAGAGAAACTGAACAAAACTGCTGTCAAATGCTTATTATACAGTTAGAAATGACAAGAATACACTACTAGATGATGTTACACCAGTGTGGTCCATATCAATTACAGTGAAAGATCCAAGAACGATTAGTTTGATTGGCCATTGGGAGTGACAGTGAATCGCATAGGCTCATCTTTCGAGGACACGTTTGTTACCAGCATGTGACTATAAGTGGAGACGCTCCGCCTTGCACCCCTGAAAGATCCTTTACCTAGAAACTGACCAATGCAGGTGTAAAAAAAAAAAAGAGGGGGTTATAGTAAATCACACAGTACTGCACAAATTATTACCACAATCTCTACATAGGGAACTGATCAGGACCGTGTTCTGACCTAAGATCCTAAGAAAACTTAAACTTGCAAATCAGAGTGTTGAAAGCAATGGACGAAGGGCTGAATCCTAACTTCCAGGATTTTTCACTGAGCCATTTATTGATGTCAATGGGAGACTAAATGAACGTTTGACGTAAGTGGAAGTTAGAATTTGCCCCAAGTCTGAAAACGGTCAACTTGTTTTCTTGTGGCGAAGTCCCACTTTCAGAGTGTCAGTTTAGTTCACTTTGGACTGGGTCATGGTTGGCCTACCTGAAAGCGGGGGTCGGCGTCCGTCTCTCCGATGTGAGACAGCAGCTCGCCACTGGCCTGGCCCACGTTGCCTGCAGCCTGCAGAAGGTTCTGACGGGGCTGATGGGTAAAAAAAAAAAAGATGCCCAAAAAGCACAGGTTACATGACTGAAGAAAAGCCATCATGAAGGGAATCTTTAACATCTTATGCATGAAGATGGTTTCACGTTAACTTACAGGTGACATTGGTCATGTCCAGTAAGCACAAAATGGGAGAAAACATTTTAATAAGAACACAGATTTTCAATTTTAGCTTTTTACACCATGCGCTTTTCTGAACATTATCATTGTGCGACACAGAAACAGGAAGTACACAAAAATGGCTAAGCCTTCGGTGTGTTACTTCAGTATTCAGTGTGTGCTCGTGCGTGTTACCTCAGTGTTGGCTGGCTGGGCGGTCTTCAGCATGTCGGACACGGCACACGCCAGGTTCTTGGCAGCCCCCAACAACTGGTTTCCGTTGCCTCCCTCATCCTCCATGAGGGCGGCGAGCAGCTTGACCCCCTTGGACATCTCCGTTAGGTTGGAGGAGATGGTGGTCACGGCACAGCCCACCGCAGTGTAGTCTGTCTCTGCTGGGTCGCCTATTGTTGAGGGGGACAGACAGACATGTTTAGGTTTCAATACTTTGTGGGCAGTCCTTTAAGCACTACACCTATGGTGAAGGGGACAGACAGATGTTGAGGGGAACTTCATGAGCAGTCCTCACGTGGTCTATGAGGGGAACTTCATGAGCAGTCCTCAGATGGTTTATGAGGGGAACTTCATGAGCAGCCCCCACGTGGTCTATGAGGGGAACTTCATGAGCAGCCCCCACGTGGTCTATGAGGGGAACTTCATGAGCAGCCCCCACGTGGTCTATGAGGGGAACTTCATGAGCAGCCCCCACGTGGTCTATGAGGGGAACTTCATGAGCAGCCCCCACGTGGTCTATGAGGGGAACTTCATGAGCAGTCCTCAGGTGGTCTATGAGGGGAACTTCATGAGCAGTCCTCACGTGGTCTATGAGGGGAACTTCATGAGCAGTCCTCACGTGGTCTATGAGGGGAACTTCATGAGCAGCCCCCACGTGGTCTATGAGGGGAACTTCATGAGCAGCCCCCACGTGGTCTATGAGGGGAACTTCATGAGCAGCCCTCAGGTGGTCTATGAGGGGAACTTCATGAGCAGTCCTCAGGTGGTCTATGAGGGGAACTTCATGAGCAGTCCTCAGGTGGTCTATGAGGGGAACTTCATGAGCAGTCCTCATGTGGTCTATGAGGGGAACTTCATGAGCAGCCCCCACGTTGTCTATGAGGGGAACGTCATGAGCAGTCCTCACGTGGTCTATGAGGGGAACGTCATGAGCAGCCCCCACATGGTTTATGAGGGGAACTTCATGAGCAATCCTCACATGGTCTATGAGGGGAACTTCATGAGCAGTCCTCACGTGGTCTATGAGGGGAACTTCATGAGCAGTCCTCAGATGGTTTATGAGGGGAACTTCATGAGCAGCCCCCACGTGGTCTATGAGGGGAACTTCATGAGCAGCCCCCACGTGGTCTATGAGGGGAACTTCATGAGCAGCCCCCACGTGGTCTATGAGGGGAACTTCATGAGCAGCCCCCACGTGGTCTATGAGGGGAACTTCATGAGCAGCCCCCACGTGGTCTATGAGGGGAACTTCATGAGCAGTCCTCAGGTGGTCTATGAGGGGAACTTCATGAGCAGTCCTCACGTGGTCTATGAGGGGAACTTCATGAGCAGTCCTCACGTGGTCTATGAGGGGAACTTCATGAGCAGCCCCCACGTGGTCTATGAGGGGAACTTCATGAGCAGCCCCCACGTGGTCTATGAGGGGAACTTCATGAGCAGCCCTCAGGTGGTCTATGAGGGGAACTTCATGAGCAGTCCTCAGGTGGTCTATGAGGGGAACTTCATGAGCAGTCCTCAGGTGGTCTATGAGGGGAACTTCATGAGCAGTCCTCACGTGGTCTATGAGGGGAACTTCATGAGCAGCCCCCACGTTGTCTATGAGGGGAACGTCATGAGCAGTCCTCACGTGTTCTATGAGGGGAACGTCATGAGCAGCCCCCACATGGTTTATGAGGGGAACTTCATGAGCAATCCTCACATGGTCTATGAGGGGAACTTCATGAGCAGTCCTCACGTGGTCTATGAGGGGAGCTTCATGAGCAGTCCTCACATGGTCTATGAGGGGAACTTCATGAGCAGTCCTCACGTGGTCTATGAGGGGAGCTTCATGAGCAGTCCTCACGTGGTCTATGAGGGGAATGTCATGAGCAGTCCTCACGTGGTCTATGAGGGGAACTTCATGAGCAGTCCTCACGTGGTCTATGAGGGGAACTTCATGAGCAGTCCTCACGTGGTCTATGAGGGGAACTTCATGAGCAGTCCTCACGTGGTCTATGAGGGGAACGTCATGAGCAGTCCTCACGTGGTCTATGAGGGGAACGTCATGAGCAGTCCTCACGTGGTCTATGAGGGGAACTTCATGAGCAGTCCTCACGTGGTCTATGAGGGGAACGTCATGAGCAATCCTCACGTGGTCTATGAGGGGAACGTCATGAGCAGTCCTCACGTGGTCTATGAGGGGAACGTCATGAGCAGCCCCCACGTGGTTTATGAGGGGAACTTCATGAGCAATCCTCACGTGGTCTATGAGGGGAACATCATGAGCAGCCCCCACGTGGTTTATGAGGGGAACTTCATGAGCAATCCTCACATGGTCTATGAGGGGAACTTCATGAGCAGTCCTCACATGGTCTATGAGGGGAACTTCATGAGCAGTCCTCACGTGGTCTATGAGGGGAACTTCATGAGCAGCCCCCACGTGGTCTATGAGGGGAACTTCATGAGCAGCCCCCACGTGGTCTATGAGGGGAACTTCATGAGCAGTCCTCAGATGGTTTATGAGGGGAACTTCATGAGCAGCCCCCACGTGGTCTATGAGGGGAACTTCATGAGCAGCCCCCACGTGGTCTATGAGGGGAACTTCATGAGCAGCCCCCACGTGGTCTATGAGGGGAACTTCATGAGCAGCCCCCACGTGGTCTATGAGGGGAACTTCATGAGCAGCCCCCACGTGGTCTATGAGGGGAACTTCATGAGCAGCCCTCAGGTGGTCTATGAGGGGAACTTCATGAGCAGTCCTCAGGTGGTCTATGAGGGGAACTTCATGAGCAGTCCTCACGTGGTCTATGAGGGGAACTTCATGAGCAGCCCCCACGTTGTCTATGAGGGGAACGTCATGAGCAGTCCTCACGTGGTCTATGAGGGGGACGTCATGAGCAGCCCCCGCGTGGTTTATAAGGGGAACTTCATGAGCAATCCTCACGTGGTCTATGAGGGGAACGTCATGAGCAGCCCCCACGTGGTTTATGAGGGGAACTTCATGAGCAATCCTCACATGGTCTATGAGGGGAACTTCATGAGCAGTCCTCACGTGGTCTATGAGGGGAGCTTCATGAGCAGTCCTCACATGGTCTATGAGGGGAACTTCATGAGCAGTCCTCACGTGGTCTATGAGGGGAGCTTCATGAGCAGTCCTCACGTGGTCTATGAGGGGAATGTCATGAGCAGTCCTCACGTGGTCTATGAGGGGAACTTCATGAGCAGTCCTCACATGGTCTATGAGGGGAACTTCATGAGCAGTCCTCACGTGGTCTATGAGGGGAACTTCATGAGCAGTCCTCACGTGGTCTATGAGGGGAACGTCATGAGCAGTCCTCACGTGGTCTATGAGGGGAACTTCATGAGCAGTCCTCACGTGGTCTATGAGGGGAACGTCATGAGCAATCCTCACGTGGTCTATGAGGGGAACGTCATGAGCAGTCCTCACGTGGTCTATGAGGGGAACGTCATGAGCAGCCCCCACGTGGTTTATGAGGGGAACTTCATGAGCAATCCTCACGTGGTCTATGAGGGGAACATCATGAGCAGCCCCCACGTGGTTTATGAGGGGAACTTCATGAGCAATCCTCACATGGTCTATGAGGGGAACTTCATGAGCAGTCCTCACATGGTCTATGAGGGGAGCTTCATGAGCAGTCCTCACGTGGTCTATGAGGGGAACGTCATGAGCAATCCTCACGTGGTCTATGAGGGGAACGTCATGAGCAGTCCTCACGTGGTCTATGAGGGGAATGTCATGAGCAGTCCTCACGTGGTCTATGAGGGGAACTTCATGAGCAGTCCTCACATGGTCTATGAGGGGAACTTCATGAGCAGTCCTCACGTGGTCTATGAGGGGAATGTCATGAGCAGTCCTCACGTGGTCTATGAGGGGAACTTCATGAGCAGTCCTCACATGGTCTATGAGGGGAACTTCATGAGCAGTCCTCACATGGTCTATGAGGGGAACTTCATGAGCAGTCCTCACGTGGTCTATGAGGGGAACGTCATGAGCAGTCCTCACGTGGTCTATGAGGGGAACTTCATGAGCAGTCCTCACGTGGTCTATGAGGGGAACGTCATGAGCAATCCTCACGTGGTCTATGAGGGGAACTTCATGAGCAGTCCTCACGTGGTCTATGAGGGGAACGTCATGAGCAGTCCTCACGTGGTCTATGAGGGGAACGTCATGAGCAGCCCCCACGTGGTTTATGAGGGGAACTTCATGAGCAATCCTCACGTGGTCTATGAGGGGAACATCATGAGCAGCCCCCACGTGGTTTATGAGGGGAACTTCATGAGCAATCCTCACATGGTCTATGAGGGGAACTTCATGAGCAGTCCTCACATGGTCTATGAGGGGAGCTTCATGAGCAGTCCTCACGTGGTCTATGAGGGGAACGTCATGAGCAGTCCTCACGTGGTCTATGAGGGGAACGTCACGAGCAGCCCCCAGGTGGTCTCAGTTGGTATCCTCACGTGGTCTATGAGGGGAACTTCATGAGCAGTCCTCACGTGGTCTATGAGGGGAATGTCATGAGCAGTCCTCACGTGGTCTATGAGGGGAACTTCATGAGCAGTCCTCACATGGTCTATGAGGGGAACTTCATGAGCAGTCCTCACGTGGTCTATGAGGGGAACTTCATGAGCAGTCCTCACGTGGTCTATGAGGGGAACGTCATGAGCAGTCCTCACGTGGTCTATGAGGGGAACTTCATGAGCAGTCCTCACGTGGTCTATGAGGGGAACGTCATGAGCAATCCTCACGTGGTCTATGAGGGGAACGTCATGAGCAGCCCCCACGTGGTTTATGAGGGGAACTTCATGAGCAATCCTCACGTGGTCTATGAGGGGAACATCATGAGCAGCCCCCACGTGGTTTATGAGGGGAACTTCATGAGCAATCCTCACATGGTCTATGAGGGGAACTTCATGAGCAGTCCTCACATGGTCTATGAGGGGAGCTTCATGAGCAGTCCTCACGTGGTCTATGAGGGGAACGTCATGAGCAGTCCTCACGTGGTCTATGAGGGGAACGTCACGAGCAGCCCCCAGGTGGTCTCAGTTGGTATCCTCACGTGGTCTATGAGGGGAACTTCATGAGCAATCCTCACGTGGTCTATGAGGGGAACTTCATGAGCAGTCCTCACGTGGTCTATAAGGGGAACTTCATGAGCAGTCCTCACGTGGTCTATGAGGGGAACGTCATGAGCAGTCCTCACGTGGTCTATGAGGGGAACTTCATGAGCAGTCCTCACGTGGTCTATGAGGGGAACTTCATGAGCAGTCCTCACGTGGTCAATGCTGCTGCTTTGTTTTATATATTCCACCCAGAGTCAATATTTAAGCTGAAAAAGCCTTTACATATCTAGTTAAAGGACATTACAATGCAGAATCTAAATACCTTTTTATAAAAAAATAAAATCATTTAAGCTGTATTTCTACATGTAATTGTCATTGAGATAAAATCTATTTCACAAGAGAGACCTGTAATTGAATTAAGCATGCCTGTGAAAAAGGCAATCCCATATCAACTGGTTCTTCGAGACAGATATAAACAGTGGTGTAAAGTAATTCAGTAAACATTATTTTAAGTACTACTTAAGTCGTTTTTTGAGGTATCTGTACTTTACTATTTATATTTTTGACTACTTTTACTTCACTATATTCCTTAAGAAAATATTGTACTTTTTACTCCATACATTTCACTTGACAACCAAAAGTATTCGTTACATGTTGAATGCTTAGCAGGGGAGGAAAATAGTCAAATTCACACACTTATCAACAGAACATCTCTGGTTATCCCTACTGCCTCTGATCTGGAGGATTCACTAAACAGAGAACATCTCTGGTCTTCCCTACTGCCTCTGATCTGGAGGACTCACTAAACAGAGAACATCTCTGGTTATCCCTACTGCCTCTGATCTGGAGGATTCACTAAACAGAGAACATCTCTGGTCATCCCTACTGCCTCTGATCTGGAGGATCACTAAACAGAGAACATCTCTGGACTCTGATCTGGAGGATTCACTAAACAGAGAACATCTCTGGTCATCCCTACTGCCTCTGATCTGGAGGACTCACTAAACAGAGAACATCTCTGGTCATCCCTACTGCCTCTGATCTGGAGGATTCACTAAACAGAGAACATCTCTGGTCATCCCTACTGCCTCTGATCTGGAGGACTCACTAAACAGAGAACATCTCTGGTCTTCCCTACTGCCTCTGATCTGGAGGACTCACTAAACAGAGAACATCTCTGGTCATCCCTACTGCCTCTGATCTGGAGGATTCACTAAACAGAGAACATCTCTGGTCTTCCCTACTGCCTCTGATCTGGAGGACTCACTAAACAGAGAACATCCCTGGTCATCCCTACTGCCTCTGATCTGGAGGACTCACTAAACAGAGAACATCCTGGTTATCCCTACCGCCAGTGATCTGATCTGGAGCCTCTGACTCACTAAACAGAGAACATCTCTGGTTATCCCTACTGCCTCTGATCTGGAGGACTCACTAAACAGAGAACATCCCTGGTCATCACTACTGCCTCTGATCTGGAGGACTCACTAAACAGAGAACATCTCTGGTCCATCCCTACTGCCTCTGATCTGGAGGACTCACTAAACACACATGCTTTGTTTGTAAATTATGTCCGAGGGTTGGAGTGTGCCCGTGGCTTTCCGTATGTTTTAAAAATAAGAAAATGGTGCCATCTGGTTTCCTTAATATAAGGAATTTGAAATTATTTATACTTTTGATACTTAAGTATATTTTAAATCAAATACTTTTAGACTTCCTCAATTAATATTTAACTGGGTGACTTTCACTTTTACTTGAGTCATTTTCTATGAAGGTATCTTTACTTTTACTCCAGTATGACAGTTGAGTACTTCTTCCACCACTGGATAGAAATGACCACAACATCCATTGTTGGTATCCACAGTGAAGAGACGGTACCTGCGGTGAGATTGACCATAGAGGCCGTCCCGGCTGTGATGGCGTCAACCTGGGAGTGGATCTCGTGTTTGGACTCGTCCATCTTGTTCTTACGCCAGGCTTGGGAGGCCTTGATCACGGGAAGACACAGATCACATTGACATTAAAACTATTTTCTACACAACTTACATGAAAAATACACCAACTCACTGTATTACACTATAAAATAGTGGAGCATGTTCTCTCTCTTTAATTGGTACAACTAGTCTTTAAAATTGTATCCATTTGAAATAATTCACTTAAAACAGAGAGGAAAGAAAATGATAGACGAGATCATCAAGAATTTTGTTATAGCTACAGGTTGGAGGTTGTACAGGTGAAGAGGGGTCAGTTTAAATCCAGGTGTCTCACCGCGTCTGTCCCGAGGGGAGGCAGGGTGTCAAACTCCTCCAGCGAGGCCTGGGCAGCCTGCAACGCCTGCATGCTGGAGTTGATGGTGCCAGTCAGGGCCTGCTGGGCTGATGTCTGCACACAGGGGAACATATCGAAATACACTCTTAGTTTTCATTCTGTACAGTTAATTAAATAGGGCTTGTAATTATTTTCCACTGAGAATGTTATGGTGTATTAGCCTCTAAAATGCTTTCTTCAGATATAGAGATCGTATTGTTGTCTGTTCAGTTATTTCAATTAACAGTCAATTGAGGAAGTGAATTAACCACTATTTCCTATTTGGGCTTTTTTTTTTTTTTCCAAATCTTGAAATGAACTGAATTTCACTTCCTGAATTGAAAACTGAACTGACCCCAACCCTGCTAGAGTTCAATGTGGCCCTCCAGTCTTACCAGCGGGGGCATGTGGCCCCTGTGCATCTGTCCGCTGGTGATGTGCTGCTTGGCCTGAGGCATGGAGCCCATCTGGAAGCTCTCGGGGCCCCCGGCCCCTGAACGCATGATGGCTGGCAGGGCCACAGAGCCAGTCTCCACCTTCCCCACCTTGTTGAACTGCTGCTGCAGCACTGTAGACCTGGGGGGGTGGAGAGACAGATAGAGGGAGGGTGGGGAGAGATGGCGGGAGGGTGGGGAGAGATGGCGGGAGGGTGGGGAGAGATGGCGGGAGGGTGGGGAGAGATGGCGGGAGGGTGGGGAGAGATGGCGGGAGGGAGGGGAAAGATGGTGGGAGGGTGGGGAGAGATGACGGGAGGGTGGGGAGAGATGGCGGGAGAGAGGGATGAATAGAGATGTCAGAAGACATACTATATTGCAGTGTTGTAAGGCTCTTCACCGTCATCAGAATCAGAAAGATGCCCCCATAGGCTAGATGGACCACTACACTGGACCCATAGGCTAGATGTACCACTACACAGGAGCCACAGGCTAGATGGACCACTACACTGGACCCATAGGCTAGATGGACCACTACACAGGATCCACAGGCTAGATGGACCACTACACAGGACCCATAGGCTAGATGGACCCCTACACAGGACCCACAGGCTAGATGGACCCACTACACTGGACCCACAGGCTAGATGGACCCACTACACAGGACCCACAGGCTAGATGGACCCACTACATAGGACTCATAGGCTAGATTGACCCACTACACTGGACTCGCAGGCTAGATGGACCCACTACACAGGACTCATAGGCTAGATGGACCCACTACACTGGACCCACAGGCTAGATGGACCACTACACAGGACCCATAGGCTAGATGGACCCCTACACAGGACCCACAGGCTAGATGGACCCCTACACAGGACCCACAGGCTAGATGGACCCACTACACTGGACCCACAGGCTAGATGGACCCACTACACAGGACCCACAGGCTAGATGGACCCACTACACAGGACTCATAGGCGAGATTGACCCACTACACTGGACTCGCAGGCTAGATGGACCCACTACACAGGACTCATAGGCTAGATGGACTCACTGCACAGGACTCATAGGCTAGATGGACCCACTACACAGGACTCATAGGCTAGATGGACCCACTACACAGGACTCATAGGCTAGATGGACCCACTACACAGGACTCATAGGCTAGATGGACCCAATACACAGGACCCACAGGCCAGATGGACCCACTACACAGGACCCACTACACAGGACCCACTGGCTAGATGGACCCACTACACTGGACCCATAGGCTAGATGGACCCACTACACCGAACCCACAGGCCAGATGGACCCACTACACAGAACCCATAGGCTAGATGGACCCACTACACAGGACTCATAGGCTAGATGGACCCACTACACAGGACTCATAGGCTAGATGGACCCACTACACAGGACTCATAGGCTAGATGGACCCACTACACAGGACCCACAGGACCCACAGGCCAGATGGACCCACTACACAGGACCCACAGGCTAGATGGACCCACTACACTGGACTCATAGGCTAGATGGACCCACTACACAGGACCCACAGGCCAGATGGACCCATTACACAGGAATACATACATACACAATGATGATGAAAATCTGTAGGGGAGTTATGGATAAAGACTGAGGGAAAGTTAGTACAGTATAGAATCTACTGACGTCAAAACACACACGAAGTGAGCAGTCACCAACATGCTGTGACATCACTGGCACACACGGCAGGAAACCGCTGCACTGGACTCACTTTTTAGGTGACACAGAATCCTCCAACATGGTGGACTCCTCATCTCCCTCTAAGCCAAAGTGGTCCTTGCTCTTTTTCTGTTGGAAGGAGACAAGACAGGTTATTGGGGTGATTGATATAGCTCTCTTCATTGAATTAAAAAAAAGGGGCAATCTGGGATTTGTACATCCATTTTCTGGCACTTTTAAAGTAATGATGTATGACCGTTGATTCTTGATTCTTTAACTTCTAAATGTCTCATGAGCTTAGTTCAACTGTCGTGCCTCATCAGAAAACATATTATAAGATTGTTTTTACTCTATTGTCTGTAAACAATTGTAATCTCACCATTACTGGGATATGTGATATGGTGTGGAATCTCTAAACTCTATAATGGCAGTACTCTATGCATACTGTAATGCAGTGCACAGACACATTGAAGAGGCAACTCTAGTGTACCCTGAGGTTTTTTGTCAATATGATTTCCATGGTGACCTGGTCATACAGAACTCTTGATTTGCTATCTTGACTGATTACAATCTCTGGCTACAACGAGGATTTTGTGTTGGTGCAGCTCCGCGGTGAAGTTTCCCCTGGGTATAGATCAAGGATCAGCTTTCCCATCCCTCAATCCTAACCGTAAACATTAAATGGGGAAACTGACCCAAGATCAGTGTCTAAGGGCAACTTTACCATACTCCAATGCATCTATATACTGTGAGACACCGCAGTACCTTTTTCAGAATGATGTCAATGTAACCAGCGATCAGTTGGGCGATCTGCTCTCCCTCAGTCGTCTGGACAGAGTAGTAACCGTCTTGATAATCGCCAAAGTCCTGGAATACAATTATTATATCTACTGTAACAGGGTGCTCCCTCAATGCATCTGTATGTTTTTGTTTGAAATGGCAGTGGTCCTATATTATATGTGACTAATTCCTTTACAACTAATCCCATAGAGATGCCTAGAGGGAACACAGCTGTTAAACCACTGTAAGAGACAAAATGACAACTTAATTGTATATAATGTATGCACATTGTAAATCACCAACGCCTGCCAAATACCTCCTCCGAGGTACTTACATAAAAATCTCCAAAGATTGGGTAGCATAGGTCCGTTTGAATAGTTATTACTCCCTGAAATATAACACTGACTTCATACACTGCATTTACCTGTCATTTTGTTGGCATTATAAGCTGCAGAAATGTTCTCTCCAAACCGTAAAAAGTCGTCATGGAGCTAGACGTTATTTATCTGCCAGGAAATACTCTCCAGAAAAAAAAATAATAACAAGACGGACAAAACGACCAGTCCCTTTTCTGTACTGGTTTATAACTGACAAAGAAAATGGAGCCTTGTGGTATGTTAATATTTGAAAAATCCTTCAGGGCCTTTTGTTCACTTGTGGGCAAATAAGCAGCACTAGATGAAAACATGCAATGTTTCTCCAGCACATGACCAGAATGCAACACTGTTGAATGTTGCTGATCTAGACTCATAAGGTGATGGGTATGTATGACTATGCATCTCCATTTGAGTCCCCCATGGGAATCGAACCCACAACCCTGGACGTTGCAAGTGCCATGCTCTACCCACTGAGCCACACATGCGCACATGCCACACATGCGCATGAAATGTGCATGAACTTCCTTTCAATGTTATTTTAAGTGCTAAAAAACATTTTCTATGTTCTATAATAACTTATTTTACATACACATCACCATCTTTTGCAGTGTGTATTCTTCTAAAGTGGTTGTCTACATTCTTTTGTGCTTTTAGTACAAGATGCCTCAAATACTTCTATGAGGTAGCATAGTAATAGCAAAAGACAACCCTGTGTTCATATTCCAGTCTAGACAAACTCAAGACAATGAACATAGTGGTTTAGTAAAAAAAAAATGTTTAAACTATGACTGAACATAAAACAACCTAATTCAAACAGCCAGACAATATGTTCCCCTTGATATCATCTCTAGTTGAGCACTGGGTCGTGTTCATTAGGGCACACAACAGAAAATGTTTTAAAAATGGTCAATTAACATTTCTTATAAGTCCAGGTAGTCCCTCCCTGTTTGTCAGTTTTCCTGCAGTTTGGCGTCTAATGAACATGACCCTGAATGTCACCCTGTTCCAATGCTGACCAGGCAACCAGAAGGTCAAAGATGACCAGGAGGTCAGAGGTCATGGGACTCACCAGGGTGAAGCTCTTGGGCGAGGCAGCCCAGCGTTTGATGTTGGTGAGGTTCCACTCCTGGATCACCTCCTTGGTCTTCTCGTCTACCCGCATGACACACTCCTTGGTGATTCCCAGCAGACGAGGGACCAGCTTGTTCTTACCCTTCATTTTCTCCTGCAAGGACACACACACACACACACACAAACACATGCTTAAAAATACTATCATACTGTAATACCTTAACATTTGAAAAGCTATTGCACATTCCATTCAACCATCAAAGGCAGTGAGTAGAACCTCAAAAGCTTTGAAAATGTTAAGAGCTTTGATTGGTTAGAAAGAAGATATTCACTGTTTGTTTAAGGAGTTGTTTAAGGAGTTGTTTAAGGAGTTGGTTAAGGAGTTGTTTAAGGAGTTGTTTAAGGAGTTGTTTAAGGAGTTGGTTAAGGAGTTGGTTAAGGAGTTGGTTAAGGAGTTGGTTAAGGAGTTGTTTAAAGAGTTGTTTAAAGAGTTGGTTAAGGAGTTGGTTAAGGAATTGGTTAAGGAGTTGGTTAAGGAGTTGGTTAAGGAGTTGGTTAAGGAGTTGGTTAAGGAGTTGGTTAAGGAGTTGGTTAAGGAGTTGTGGTTGAATGTTATTTTTTCAGTGCCATTGTACCTTTACTAGGAAGAATGACACTCCGTAGGTTTTCAGAGACCTAGCCAGTTTGACGTAGCTGACTTTGGCCTCAATTTCAGTCATGTTTTGGTAGTTTTTGTGTGCCTGTGTGGGAAACAAAAAGAAGACTTATTGAATATCTCAGCCAGTGATGCTATAGTGTCACAGTAGAAGTAATTAGAACAGAGCAAGTCGGGACACGTTTAAATCAATACGACCAGTTACAGCCATAGCAACAATGAATCTAGTTGGCATACATTGAACTCTACACAGATGGAGACAATGACTATTACTACAAACCAGACGGGGAAACTATTTTTTTTCAGGTCATGTGTTTTCAGTCTGTGAGAAAAATACTGTCCCCACCGCAAGGAGCAAGCAGCCCAAATATGACTGGCCTTACAACGACCCCCCCCATCACACTCACACCCACGCATGTACCCACGTATGCACCCACACTCACACACACATGCATGCACCCACACACAAGCGAACACACACACACGCATGCACCCACACACAAGCGAACACACACACACGCATGCACCCACACACAAGCGAACACACACACGCATGCACCCACACACAAGCGAACACACACACGCATGCACCCACACACAAGCGAACACACACACACATGCACCCACACACAAGCGAAACACACACACACATGCACCCACACACAAGCGAACACACACACACATGCACCCACACACAAGCGAACACACACACACATGCACACACAGCGAACACACACGAACACACACACATGCACCCACACACATGCGAACACACACACACATGCACACACACACAAGCGAACACACACACATGCACCCACACACATGCGAACACACACACACATGCACCCACACACAAGCGAACACACACACACACATGCACCCACACACAAGCGAACACACACACACACACATACACAAGCGAACACACACACACACATGCACACACACACACAAGCGAACACACACAAGCGAACACACACATGCGAACACACACACACATGCACCCACACACAAGCGAACACACACACACATGCACCCACACACATGCGAACACACACATGCATGCACCCACACACAAGCGAACACACACATGCACCCACACACAAGCGAACACACACACGCATGCACCCACACACATGCGAACACACACACACATGCGAACACACACATGCATGCACCCACACACAAGCGAACACACACATGCATGCACCCACACACAAGCGAACACACACACACACATGCACCCACACACAAGTGAACACACACACATGCGAACACACACACAAGCGAACACACACACACACACACACACACACACAGGCGAACACACACATGCGAACACACACATGCACACACATGCACACACACACAGGCGAACACACACAAGCGAACACACACAAGCGAACACACACATGCGAACACACACACACACATGCACACACACACAGGCGAACACACACAGGCGAACACACACAAGCGAAAACACATGCTCGGGTTCTTACCTGGAAGATTCTTTTCTCCCCTTTGTTCTTGATGTACTCTTTAGGGAGGAACTCTTTCAAACTACAGAAAATAAATACATAAATATAAACACACTTTATTCAACAAGACAGCAAAATCACTAAGGCAGGCAATATAATTCAGTAGTTCTGACTCAAGTTGGGATTCAAGTGATACTACATCAAAAATGCTCTGTATGTATGCACACAGTGCTGTAAACCGCTTTTGCTAAAAGGCAAATACATCTTTGTTATATATCTAAAATATTTGAGTCATTCGTGTTAAAGTATATACATAGCATTATGCAATAAACAGTGCTCACTCTAGAAAGCCTGGTTTGTGCTTGGTCTCGTTGTGGTCACCAAACTGGATCTGACACTGGTATCCGGCAAAGTCGCAGGCCTTCTCGAAGGAGACGGGATGGGAGCCGTTCAAAATGTCATCACGGGCCTGCACAGGGAGAGGAACATCCCAAAGACATTATCCACAAAGACGTTCATTAAGGAAGATCCCAAACAGAGCCAGGAGTAATCCCAGATCAGGAAAATAGATTAAACACAGAATACTTTGCTGTTTTGCATTTTTCCGTAGGCTGGTCCAAGTGACCAGTCTAAGGATCTCCTGTGATCAATGGTCTTAACTCTGTGGTCCAAGATGGCGTAGCAGTAAGACGTCTTGTCGTGTCCCTTGTATATATCGTTTTTTTTTTTCGTTTTTACATATTTTTCTTCACATATCTTTTAAAACATTTTGCTAAACCTCAACTTCTAAATACTCTTCTGCAACCCGCCTCACCCAATGTAGCTATTATTTATATTTACTTCGGATCCGGAACCCCTCAACTGAAGCTAGCTAACTACCAGCTATCAGTCAGCAAAACATTGCTAGCGGTCTTCAGCTAACCGGTCATCAGCTAACCTTTAGCTCGGAAAGCTCTCGCCAGTTCGAACAACGCGACTCTAACCAGAGCATTTAAAAAAAAAACATTTTTTTAAACCTTTATTTAACTAGGCAAGTCAGTTAATTAAGAACAAATTCTTATTTTCAATGACGGCCTAGGAACAGTGGGTTAACTGCCTGTTCAGGGGCAGAACGACAGATTTGTAACTTGTCAGCTTGGGGGTTTGAACTTGCAACCTTCCGATTACTAGTCCAACGCTCTAACCACTAGGCTACCCTGCCGCCCCAGCATAACGGACCTATTTTTTTATCCCCGGATTCCCACCGCAAACGGAACATTTTCAGCTGGATCTTCACAACTAGCTATCTAGCTAACCGCAACCCCGGATCATTACTCTTGGCTAGCGTTTCCACCCACTTAGCTTGAAGCTAGCCCGACCAGAGCCCCTGTGCTACCACCGTAGCATACTCCTGGGCTACAATATCCGGACCCACGACCGGTCTATCGATGTCACCGCATGAAGAGGAATAAACAGACTCACCCCATCGCGACGTCCCCCAAAGGCTAACTCTCTAGCCCTTGCTATCTCCTTACTTGCTAATTTGGCCTGCTAACTGCTAGCTTGTTTAGCCCCGGTCCGCTAACTGCTACCTTGTTTAGCCCCGGCCTACTAACTGTTAGCTTGTTAACCGTACTAACAGGCCTGCTAACCGTCTGAATCGCCGCGTCCCAAACACTCACTGGACCCATATTTACTTTCTATCTCTTTTCGATGTTTTATTTGTTTATACCTTCCGGTAACCTGCCTCACCCAATGTGATTTTATTTTTTATTTTTTTTTATTTTACCTTTATTTAACTAGGCAAGATCAGTTAAGAACAAATTCTTACTTTCAATGACGGCCTAGGAACAGTGGGTTAACTGCCTGTTCAGGGGCAGAACGACAGATTTGTACCGTCAGCTCGGGGGTTTGAACTTGCAACCTTCCGGCTCTAACCACTAGGCTACCCTGCCGCCCCATACGGAATCGCTATTATTAAAAGTTCTGCGACACTGTGAAGTCCATGGAGAACAAGAGCACCTCCATCCAGCTGCCCACTGCACTGAGGCTAGGTAACACGGTCACCACCGATAAATCCATGATTATCGAAAACTTCAACAAGCATTTCTCAACGGCTGGCCATGCCTTCCGCCTGGCTATTCCAACCTCGGCCAACAGCTCCGCCCCCCCGCAGCTACCCGCCCAAGCCTCTCCAGGTTCTCCTTTACCCAAATCCAGATAGCAGATGTTCTGAAAGAGCTGCAAAACCTGGACCCGTACAAATCAGCTGGGCTTGACAATCTGGACCCTCTATTTCTGAAACTATCCGCCGCCATTGTCGCAACCCCTATTACCAGCCTGTTCAACCTCTCTTTCATATCGTCTGAGATCCCCAAGGATTGGAAATCTGCCGCAGTCATCCCCCTCTTCAAAGGGGGAGACACCCTGGACCCAAACTGTTACAGACCTATATCCATCCTGCCCTGCCTATCTAAGGTCTTCGAAAGCCAAGTCAACAAACAGGTCACTGACCATCTCGAATCCCACCGTACCTTCTCCGCTGTGCAATCTGGTTTCCGAGCCGGTCACGGGTGCACCTCAGCCACGCTCAAGGTACTAAACGATATCATAACCGCCATCGATAAAAGACAGTACTGTGCAGCCGTCTTCATCGACCTTGCCAAGGCTTTCGACTCTGTCAATCACCATATTCTTATCGGCAGACTCAGTAGCCTCGTTTTTTCGGATGACTGCCTTGCCTGGTTCACCAATTACTTTGCAGACAGAGTTCAGTGTGTCAAATCGGAGGGCATGCTGTCCGGTCCTCTGGCAGTCTCTATGGGGGTGCCACAGGGTTCAATTCTCGGGCCGACTCTTTTCTCTGTATATATCAATGATGTTGCTCTTGCTGCGGGCGATTCCCTGATCCACCTCTACGCAGACGACACCATTCTATATACTTCCGGCCCGTCCTTGGACACTGTGCTATCTAACCTCCAAACGAGCTTCAATGCCATACAACACTCCTTCTGTGGCCTCCAACTGCTCTTAAACGCTAGTAAAACCAAATGCATGCTTTTCAACCGTTCGCTGCCTGCACCCGCATGCCTGACCAGCATCACCACCCTGGATGGTTCCGACCTTGAATATGTGGACATCTATAAGTACCTAGGTGTCTGGCTAGACTGTAAACTCTTCCAGACCTTCAGACTCATATCAAACATCTCAAATCAAGAGTCGGCTTTCTATTCCGCAACAAAGCCTCCTTCACTCACGCCGCCAAACTTACCCTAGTAAAACTGACTATCCTACCGATCCTCGACTTCAGCGATGTCATCTACAAAATTGCTTCCAACACTCTACTCAGCAAACTGGATGCAGTTTATCACAGTGCCATCCGTTTTGTCACTAAAGCACCTTATACCACCCACCACTGCGACTTGTATGCTCTAGTCGGCTGGCCCTCGCTACATATTCGTCGCCAGACCCACTGGCTCCAGGTCATCTACAAGTCCATGCTAGGTAAAGCTCCGCCTTATCTCAGTTCACTGGTCACGATGGCAACACCCATCCGTAGCACGCGCTCCAGCAGGTGTATCTCACTGATCATCCCTAAAGCCAACACCTCATTTGGCCGCCTTTCGTTCCAGTACTCTGCTGCCTGTGACGAATTGCAAAAATCGCTGAAGTTGGAGACTTATCTCTCTCACCAACTTCAAACATCTGCTATCTGAGCAGCTAACCGATCGCTGCAGCTGTACATAGTCTATTGGTAAATAGCCCACCCATTTTCACCTACCTCATCCCCATACTGTTTTTATTTATTTACTTTTCTGCTCTTTTGCACACCAATATCTCTACCTGTACATGACCATCTGATCATTTATCACTCCAGTGTTAATCTGCAAAATTCTAATTATTCGCCTACCTCCTCATGCCTTTTGCACACAATGTATATAGACTCCCCTTTTTTTCTACTGTGTTATTGACTTGTTAATTGTTTCCTCCATGTGTAACTCTGTGTTGTCTGTTCACACTGCTATGCTTTATCTTGGCCAGGTCGCAGTTGCAAATGAGAACTTGTTCTCAACTAGCCTACCTGGTTAAATAAAGGTGAAATAAAATAAAAAGTGGTGGGGCACAAACAGGTCTGGGACCAGGCTTATACTTCCCTGAAAAATATCCAAGGATAACATCATCAAATATTATCTTTCTGAGACAATCTAATGCCGTTCTAGCATCAAAATGAATGACGAGAAAATGTACCCATAAATTAACTTTAATGTTGGTCCAAATGTTTCATTGTTTTCATATTACCAGGAGCATGAACTATTGGGAACATTTTGTGATGTTCTCTGGCAAAAACCGGTAGAGGCAGGCAGGCAGGCAGGCCACATGGGCAGTGCTTGCATTGGCCTGGGCCCCCGTGTCCAGCTGTGTTTCAACAGGGAAAGGAGAGCTCCAAGAACTACTGTCTTTGGCAGGAACACAAAGACTAGAAGTCTTAAGAAAGAATAAGATGAAGCAAGCTTCTGTGAGTGGAAGACCGCAAAAAGTCTCAAAGACAAAAGGTTCACTCCTTCACCGTGTGTCCATATGAGACTATCACACACTGAACAACATTTTCTCCTCAAACTTTGGGAGGCCATCTTGGGAGAAGACATCCTACCACCACTATGACATCTGCCACCTCAGGACATAAAACATGGCTGACACGTCAATGGGCACCTTGAGCCAGCTGGCCTCCAGCTGTGATTCTCAGCTGTTCTTCCTGACACTGTGCATTCTCACACCAATGGAAATGGATGTTGGTACAGTAACTAAGGGCATGAATAGGAACTTCTAATGCAAAGCGTTACTGACATACTGTATCTTCCATTGACATCAAAGCATGAGTGAAATGGAAGGTTTGAGGTAAATACAATAATCTCAGGTTAGGTCATCTCAGGTTAGGTCATCTCAGGTTAGGTCATCTCAGGTTAGGTCATCTCAGGTTAGGTGTTGGAATGTGATCAATCATTAACACCGACAGGTCTACATGAACCCCTACAAGGAGAACCTTGTTTCCAAAACACTGAACACCCAAACCTCATTCCTGCCTTGGGTTTCTTTCCCAACTCCCGTCAGGATTTGTCCAACAGAGGTCCTTCTGGGGTTGGGTCTAAAATATCCCCGGATTATTTCTATATAGGGCACTGCCTTCAAAGAGTATCGGTTAGTACCTGGACGTAGAGCAGGTTGAGCTGGACCGGGTCTCGTGAGTCCACGTTCTGGTCTGAGTAGAAGAACTTCCTCCTGAGGAGCAGCATCTCGGTCTCCTCCACACCCTGCTCCCTCAGCGTCCGCCCATGGTCCAGCCAGTTCACTGACAATCACAATCAATACAACTCAATGGGAATCAATACAACTCAATGGGAATCAATACAACTCAATGGGAATCAATACAACTCAATGTCAGTCAGTACAACTCAATGTCAGTCAGTACAACTCAATGTCAGTCAGTACAACTCAATGTCAGTCAGTACAACTCAATGTCAGTCAGTACAACTCAATGTCAGTCAGTACAACTCAATGTCAGTCAGTACAACTCAATGTCAGTCAGTACAACTCAATGGGAATATATGTTCATCTATGCAAATCATGTCAGTAAAACGCAGTCAATACCAAAAAATTACAACTTTTATGCAACTAAATGTAAATTATGTGAGAAAACACAACTTGATGCCAGTCAATCAAAAGCCCCAAAAATACAAATGAATCAGCTGTGTCCTAATGGACATTCAAAATGAAGGACAAACACATAAATCAACAGAGATACTGGTGTCACGTCAAAATGTTCCCCGTGTGAAATACATTTTTACATGATAACTGGCACCATATTCTTCTTGAATATGACAAGAGACACTTGTCATGGACACTTTTGCGTGCGTGTGTATTTGCGTGTGTATCTGTGCGTGTGTCTGTGTGCGTCTATACGTGCGTCTGTGTGTCTGTGCGTACGTGTGTCTGTACGTGCGTCTGTGTACGTGAGTCTGTGTGTGTGTGTGTACGTGCGTCTGTGCGTGCGTCTGTGTGTCTTTGTGTCTTACACTCGTCATCTGTGTGGAGTTTCTGCTTAAGTTTCTCCATCTTCTTGTCGTCTCTCATCAGAGTCTTGTCCCGTCTTGTCAGAGTCCCCGTCATCTCCTCCTTCTTCTCCTCAACCATGTCGTGCACCAACGAGTACTCGTCATAGTTTGTGATACCTGCCCAAAGAGTGTTGAAAGAAAAATGTACTTTTTGGCTCTAACTCATATTGTCTTTCCTATACATTCATTGGAGGAGAAAGTCAGAAGAGAGGGGCCTTGGATGTGATTGGAGACATCGCCCTGTTTAAGGTACAGTCTATCGAATGGGACGTTAAAAAAGGATGTCCTGACTCTCTGTGGTCACTAAAGATCCCATGGCACTTATCGTAAGAGTAGAGGTGTTTAGCCCAGTGTTCTGGTTAAATTCCCAAACTGCCCCTCATACCATCATGGACACTAAATAATCTCCAGCTTCCAAAATCATCCCCAGCTTCTGTAAATGAGAATGTATTCTCAGTCAACTTATCGCCTAAAATAAGGATTAAATATAAAATAAAATGATCCTCCAATATGTTTTGAGGAGGTGGCAAGGAGAGAGGATGTGAGGAATCAAGGGGAGAGGATGTGAGGAATCAAGGGGAGAGGATGTGAGGAATCAAGGGGAGAGGATGTGAGGAATCAAGGGGAGAGGATGTGAGGAATCAAGGGGAGAGGATGTGAGGAATCAAGGAGAGAGGATGTGAGGAATCAAGGGGAGAGGATGTGAGGAATCAAGGAAAGAGGATGTGAGGAATCAAGGAAAGAGGATGTGAGGAATCAAGGAAAGAGCCTTTGTTTTTGGAGGAAATCTGACTAGTTGAACAAGTGGCAAATCATCAAGCAGTAACATTAGACTTCTATGAGTTGACCCTTTACTCATGACGACTCGATAACATTACCATTATAATGACATGAGAGATAAGTTAGGAACTGTTAATGCATGTTTCCGTCAACTGACTTTTCAGCCCAATTCACCAATTACCGCTAGTCAACTAACCTACGTTACATTTTGTGCCATGACTTATAATAAACGTGCCCATCTCGAAATCATTAAACTGACCTATCCTGGCACAGATGGTCATAAGCATGTCGCTGACGATCTTGGAGTCGTCCACCATGACGGTTTTCACTGTCCCGTCCAGCATGCGGATCTTCAAGGGCCTCTGCTTCTTCTTGTACTCCAGAGTGTCCTGATAAAAATCACCCAGTGACAACAATATTGTTTAAAATCCATATTTTTGAAGTGTTTCTCTCAGAGGGCACATTAATATGTATTAGACGTCATGTGTTAATTATAAACCCCACTCACAATCATTAGACGACACTTCCGATAGCTAGCTAGCTACATCCCTCGTAGAACTGTTAGCATCATAATATTACATTTAGCAGACGCTTTCATCCAAAGCCACCTACAGTCATGCATGTATGAATTGTGTGCCATGCTCTACCAACTGAGGACAACCATGTGGATATTATCATTAGTATCATCATACCAATGTTCAGACTGACTGACTATACAGTATGTCCCAACTTATGTTAAAAAAAAGATCTGGGTATTTTTGTGATTGATATGCATCTAATACAGCACGTTCGGACAAGTTTAGGTTTCAGACTTTCTAACCCAGTCGTCACTGGTGCAGCTTTACCACGGAGTCTACAACAAATATGTAACAGAAACAAAGATGATTTTTATCGCTGACAAGTTGTTTGGCGACGTCTCCGTAAGATGTTGTGGAAGATACTGCCGATATTTCTCAAATAGCTCTTTCCTGACCACCTCAACTTCATGAGCACAGATCTAAAAAGCACTTGAACAGGGAGACCAACTGACTCACTCACCCCATTCCTCAGCATGTAGTAGTCCAGGGCCTTGCCTGCCTCCAGCCAGATGCCTTTCTTGGGGTCCTCATCAGACAGGAACAGACCATAGTCATTGGCTGAAAGAGAAATTAGAGAAAGGGTATTATAGATTGAGGAGGAGGCTTGAGAGGGATTTGAGGAGGGGGTTTGGGGGGATTTTCTGGTTGTGGTGTGTAAGTGATACGATCTGAAGTCGTTTCTTTCCCTGTAAATCAAATCAAATTTCATTTGTCACATACACATGGTTAGCAGATGTTAATGCGAGTGTAGCGAAATGCTTGTGCTTCTAGTTCCGACAATGCAGTAATAACCAACAAGTAATCTAGCTAACAATTCCAAAACTACTACCTTATAGACACAAGTGTAAGGGGATAAGAATATGTACATAAAGATATATGAGTGAGTGATGGTACAGAGTGGCATAGGCAAGATACAGTAGAGTGAGTCAAAGGGTCTCATCTTGGATTAGTTGAAGTAATTCCAACATATAGAACAAATACTGTGTGGATTAAAAGAGTTCTTATCGGTGCATTAAGTCAGCTGGAAACAAACTAGAAGGTAACACGTCTACAAGTGACAGGAAACTGTGCCACCACACCGAAATCAGCTGGACTGTTTCTACTGGATTTAGTGCTTCGGTTTAGTTTTTTTTAAAACAACTAATTGACCAACGTTGGTTCAATTATCTGAATTAAAATGTTTTATTTTTTTATTCTGTGAACTCAATGCGCAGTTTCCCCAGAGCTATAGAGTGCATTTGCTGCGCCATGTAAATACGTGATCAATATACACTGCATTTGGAGAGTATTCAGACGCCCTTGACTTTTTCCACATTTTGTTACGTTAAAGCCTTATTCTAAAATTGATTAAATCTTTTGTTCCCCTCAATCTACACACAATAACCCATAATAACAAAGTGAAAAAAGGTTTTTAGAAATGTACACACACACACACACACACACACACACACACACACACATATATATATATATATTTAAAAAATGAAATACCTTATTTACATTACTATTCAGACCCTTTGCTATGACACCCGAAATTGAGCTCAGCTGCATCCTGTTTCCATTGATCATCCTTGAGAAGTTTCTACAACTTTGAGTCCACCTGTGGTAAATTCAATTGATTGGACATGATGTGGAATGGCACACACCTGTCTATATAAGGTCCCACAGTTGACAGTGCATGTCAGAGCAAAAACCAAGCCACGAGGTCGAAGGAATTATCTGTAGAGCTCAGAGACAGGATTGTGTCGAGGCACAGATCTGTGGAAGGGTACCAAAAACCTGTTTTTGCTTTGTCATTATGGGGTATTGTATGTAGATTGATGAGAAGAAAAAACTGTTTTATTACATTTTAGAATAAGGCTGTCGCGTAACTAAATGTGTAAAAAGTCGAGGGGTATGCATAATTTCAGAATGTACTGTATGTATATACAGTAATGGTCAAAAGTTTGGACACACCTACTCATTCAAGGGCTTTTCTTTATTTTTTATTATTTTCTACATTGTAGAATAATAGTGAAGACATCAAAACTATGAAATAACACATATGGAATCATGTAGTAACCAAAAAAGTGTTAAAAAAAAGAATATATTTATATTTGAGATTCTTCAAAGTAGCCACCCTTTGCCTGTATGACAGCTTTGTGCACTTGGCATTCTCTCAACCAGATTCAACTAGAATGCTTTTCCAACAGTCTTGAAGGAGTTCCCACATATCCTGAGCACTTGTTGGCTGCTTTTCCTTCACTCTGCGGTCCAACTCAAACCATCTCAATTTGGTTGAGGTCGGGTGATTGTGGAGGCCAGGTCATCTGACGCAGCGCTCTATCCCTCTCCTTCTTGGAGAGGGATGGCAGTAATGGACAGTCACTACCATCATGGGACTTTTATTCTGTGTTGTTACAGCATTCAAATAGCCCTTACACAGCCTGGAGGTGTGTTGGGTCATTGTCCAATTGAAAAACAAATGATAGCACAAACCAGATGGGATGGCGTATCGCTGCAGAATGCTGTAGTAGCCATGCTGGTTAAGCGTTCCTTGAATTCTAAATAAATCACAGACGGTGTCACCAGCAAAGCACACCCACACCTCCTCCTCCATGCTTCACGGTGGGAACTACATGAGGAGATCCGCTCACCTACACTGAGTCTCACAAAGACACAGCGGTTGGAACCAACAATCTCAAATTTGGACTCCAGACCAAAAGACAGATTTCTACCGGTCTAATGTCCATTGCTCATGTTTCTTGGCCCAAGCATGCATCTTCTTCTTATTGTTGCCCTTTAGTAGTGGTTTCTTTGCAGCAATTTGACCATGAAGGCCTGATTCACACAGTCTCCTCTGAACAGTTGATGTTGAAATGTGCCTGTTACTTGAACCCTGTGTGAAGCATTTATTTAGGCTGCCGTTTCTGAGGTGTTAACTCTAATGAATCCTCTGCAGCAGAGGTAACTCCGGGTCTTCCTTTCCTGTGGCGGTCCTCATGAGAGCCAGTTTCATCATAGCGCTTGATGGTTTTTGCGTCTGCACTTGAAGAAACTTTCAAAGTTCTTGAAATGTTCCCTATTGACTGACCTTCATGTCTTAAAGTAATGATGGACTGTCGTTTCTCTTTGCTTATTTGAGCTGTTCTTGCCATAATAGGGCTATCTTCTGTATACCACCCCTACCTTATCACAACACAACTGATTGGTTCAAACGCATTAAGAAGGAAAGCAATTGCACAAATTAACAACGCACACCTGTTAATTGAAATGCATTACAGGTGACTACTTCATGAAGCTGGTTGAGAGAATGCGAAGAGTGTGCAAAGCTGTCAAAGGCAAAGGGTGGCTACTGTGAAGAAACTGAAATATAAAATATATTTTGATTTGTTTAACACTTTTTTGGTTTCTTCATGATGTCAAATGTGTTATTTCATAGTTTTGATGTCTTCACTCTATTATTCTACAATGTAGATAATAGTAAAAAATAAAGAAAAACACTGGAATGAGTGGGAGCATGTCCAAACCTTTGACTGGTACTGTAAATATGTAAATACATGATCTAAGTGATTGATAGTTGGTATTCAGCAGTCAACAACTGAAATAGTTTAATAAAGTAAAGTAATGTGAATAAATGGTGGTTAATAAGTGATAAGCAGTAATGGACAGTCACTACCATCGTGGGACTTTTATTCTGTGTTGTTACAGCATTCAACCCACATAATGCATTGTGCATTTCATTTATTATTATTTTTGTCTTAATTATGGAAACCAAAAACAGCGATTCCTTTTCAATGAATCGAACCAAAACCGAACCAACCTCAAAAAGGAAAAATTGCTCAGCACTAACTGGATTAAACGGTACTTCCTGTGCTCTAGTGCCTGAAAGGTGCCTAGCTAGCACAGCTTGCCAGGGCTAAAGGAATCTGGCCATTTAAGACACTGAACATTCCATATTAGCTGTTGATGTTGGCCAAGACACGTCTCTCCCTCTTTTTACGTCTCTCCCTCTTTTTTCCTCTCTCTCTCTCTCTCTCTCTCTCTCTCTCTCTCTCTCTCTCGCTCCCAAAGTGGAAAATTACTCACAGGTTGAGACATGGAAGCGAGTCTGTCCACTGCAGTCAGAGAGAGTCACTTACGTAACAGCACACAGCTTCGTACGTAACCCCTAACCGAGGCACATTGGAAAGCAGAGAAGGAGAGGTTCCTTTCAATAAGGGACGCAGTTGTCTTTGTTACACTCAATTTGAGACATTTCTGGGCTTCCTGAAGATATTTTTTCTCACTCCAGTTTTTTCACTGAACCAAAAGGTATTTTTTGGCCTGAAACTGATGTCAACAAAGAAGTCTAAAAACCGACAGTGATAATATTTTTGAATTCCAACCAGTCTGCATCATTAAGCTGTTATGGCAATAAGATGATGAGATGGGGATTAAGGAATTCTGAAAGAGGAAGGGGAATATTGGAGAAGAATGAGGGACTCTTGGAGAAGAATGACAAAATCTTGGATGCAAAAAAGATGCAAAAGGGAGAATTCTCCAGATCCTTGGATCACTGAAATATCCTCCTTCTCATATCAACACTGCAGCTGCTCAGCAGTCATACATGGAAATATTAACATGGAAAGGTTGAGCAGGCCATAATGACACTCAGTAAAAGTCCTCAACCCTTCAAGACCTCAGAGAAATCAACTTCATGGCAAGTATTCAATGAGAAGACGACGACAAAGGGCTGGAATGGACACAGAAATGTTAGTATGAGGAAAGATGGGAGTGGAGGCATGAAATCTTTTGCTCTCACAACGTTTGCTGCAATTGTTTAGTTGCATCCCAAATGACACGATTCCCTATGTAGTGCACTACTTTTCACCAGAGCTCATAGGGCTCCCATAGGACTCTAGTCAAAATGTAGTGCACTACATAGGGAATAGGGTGTAATTTAGAATGCGTACCATTTGGATTACTGCAGAGTTTCAAGAGATGGGGGATGAAATCGACACAGTTACATGTCGGATTTTTTTTTTTTACGATATATCGTATCGCTTTTGGCAATATTGCAATATTATTTTTGTACTCGTTTTCTGTACCTGCATCAAAATTCCAGTATTTTTCCTTTACAGCTTGTTCTCTATCTTCTTTTTAATAGGGAACACTATTTCCATGACTGATGAAAACTGGTTTTCTCATGGCTCTCTCGTCTCTCTGACATACAGTTGAAGTCGGAAGTTTACATACACTTAGGTTGGAGTCATTAAAACTCGTTTTTCAACTCCTCCACAAATGTCTTGTTAACAAACTATAGCTTTGGCAAGTCGGTTAGGACATCTACTTTGTGCATGACAAGTAATTTTTCCAACAATTGTTTACAGACAGATTATTTAACTTATAATTCACTGTATCACAATTCCAGTGGGTCAGAAGTTTACATACACTAAGTTGACTGTGCCTTTAAACAGCCTGGAAAATTCCAGAAAATGATGTCATGGCTTTAGAAGCTTCTGATAGGCTAATTGGCATCATTCGAGTCATTTGCAGGTGTACCTGTGGATGTATTTCAAGGCCAGCCTTCAAACTCAGTGCCTCTTTGCTTGACATCATGAGAAAATCAAAAGAAATCAGCCAAGACCTCAGAAAAAAATTGCAGACCCCCACAAGTCTGGTTCATCCTTGGGAGCAATTTCCAAATGCCAGAAGGTACCACATTCATCTGTACTAACAATAGTACGCAAATATAAACACCATGGGATCACGCAGCCGTCATACCGCTCAGGAAGGAGACACGTTCTGTCTTCTAGAGATGAACGTTCTCTGGTGCGAAAAGTACAATTCAAATCCAGAACAACAGCCTTGTGAAGATGGTGGAGGAAACAGGTACAAAAGTATTTATATCCAGAGTAAAACGAGTCCTATATCGACATAATCTGAAAGGCCGCTCAGCAAGGAAGAAGCTACTGCTCCAAAACAGCCATAAAAAAAACAGACTACGATTTTCAACTGCACATGAGGACAAAGACCCTCTGGTCTGATGAAACAAAAATAGAACCGTTTGGCCATAATGACCATTGTTATGTTTGGAGGAAAAAGGGAGAGGCCTGCAAGCCTAAGAACATCATCCCAACGGTGAAGCACGGGGGTGGCAGCATCATGTTGTGGGGGTGCTTTGCTGCAGGAGGGACTGGTGCACTTCACAAAATAGATGGCATCATGAGGTAGGACAATTATGTGGATATATTGAAGAAACATCTCAAGACATCAGTCAGGAAGTTAACGCTTGGTCGCAAATGGGTCTTCCAAATGGACAATGACCCCAAGCATACTTGGGGTCATAAAGTAATCCTTCTCCCCCCTTAAAAGATTTAGATGCACTATTGTAAAGTGGCTGTTCCACTGGATGTCATAAGGTGAATGCACCAATTTGTAAGTCGCTCTGGATAAGAGCGTCTGCTAAATGACTTAAATGTAAATGTAAATGTAAATACTTCCAAAGTTGTGGCAAAATGGCTTAAGGACAACCAAGTCAAGGTATTGGAGTGGCCATCACAAAGCCCTGACCTCAATCCTATTGAAAGTGTGTGGGCAGAACTGAGTCCTACATACCGGACTCAGTTACACCAGTTCTGTCAGGAAGAATGGGCAAAAAATTCACCCAACTTATTGTGGGAAGCTTGTGGAAGGCTACCCGAAATGTTTGACCCAAATTAAACAATTTAAAGGCAATGTGTCGAGCAATATGTTTGGTGATAAGAAATAAAAAGCAATATGGTTGGTTATAAAAAATTACTTTGAATCGCAAAATACAAATCTCAGCATCAAAACGCAATACATATAGACTCTTAAGAATCGCAAAACATATTGTACATGGTGAGGTCCCTGGCAATTCCTTGCCCTACAAGAGACACAGTTATCATCTCTTTGAATTTCCTGTTGTCATATTGGGTTTTATTAAAGACAGCTGCTCAAGTCTAATAGTTAGTTCCCTGTCAGTATTGGTTTAGTGAGCAGTGCTGGTCTGTTGGCCTGTGCTACAGCAGATTGCTTGTTTCTGGATCCCTTCTGCATACATCATTCCTATCTAATCTCCTGTTGTCAAATGAGTGATTTTGAAAGACAGAGGCTCTAGTTTGTCAACATCCCAGGAAGCTGCACTGGACTGATAAACTGAATAGTTTAACAGCTACGCATTGGGTTATACACTATTGGCCCATTTCAGATTAGTGATGCCTACGCCTGCACTCATTTGCATTTGACAGTGACGATAATGTTTTAGACAAGAGTGAAATTATTCATGGATTTTAATTAAACTTCAATTTAAGTTTGAGTCACACGTAATGGCCATGTAATCACAATTTAAATCGATATTAGTTAAACAAAATATTTAGTTCTTCACAGACAAAATTATTCTTGGTGAACTCTAAATGACCTGTAAGAAAAACAACAACAACTAGAATGTGATGTAGGCATAGACATGACTAAAATCACAGGCACTATGTGTACAAGAGTGTGTATCGGCATGGTGTGTGTGTGTGTGTGTGTGTGTGTGTGTGTGTGTGTGTGTGTGTGTGTGTGTGTGTGTGTGTGTGTGTGTGTGTGTGTGTGTGTGTGTGTGTGTGTGTGTGTGTGTGTGTGTGTGTGTGTGTGTGTGTGTGTGTGTGTGTACTCACGCTGGCCCAGCTGTGCCTCGGGAACTCTTTCCCTGATCATTCGACAGGCGTCGTACACCATGGTGGAGGGCTCAAACTGCATGGTCTTCACCACGTTCCCCACGCCAATCTTAAGTGACAGGGCCACCATGACTGCCGCTCTCCGTTTCCACCGCCGTTACACCTGCAGGGACAGCAGGGGACACACACAGGACAGGGGGTTAAAGGTTAAAAGACAACACCATACATGAAGCATTACATAATTATGTTTATAACTTTGGGAAACAAAAGACTGAGCTCTCATTTCACCATTAACCCTCCTCCTGTTAACTAGTGAGCTCTCATTTCACCATTAACCCTCCTCCTGTTAACTAGTGAGCTCTCATTTCACCATTAACCCTCCTCCTGTTAACTAGTGAGCTCTCATTTCACCATTAACCCTCCTCCTGTTAACTAGTGAGCTCTCATTTCACCATTAACCATCCTCCTGTTAACTAGTGAGCTCTCATTTCACCATTAACCCTCCTCCTGTTAACTAGTGAGCTCTCATTTCACCATTAACCCTCCTCCTGTTAACTAGTGAGCTCTCATTTCACCATTAACCCTCCTCCTGTTAACTAGTGAGCTCTCATTTCACCATTAACCATCCTCCTGTTAACTAGTGAGCTCTCATTTCACCATTAACCATCCTCCTGTTAACTAGTGAGCTCTCATTTCACCATTAACCCTCCTCCTGTTAACTAGTGAGCTCTCATTTCACCATTAACCCTCCTCCTGTTAACTAGTGAGCTCTCATTTCACCATTATCCATCCTCCTGTTAACTAGTGAGTTCTCATTTCACCATTAACCCTCCTCCTGTTAACTAGTGAGCTCTCATTTCACCATTATCCATCCTCCTGTTAACTAGTGAGCTCTCATTTCACCATTATCCATCCTCCTGTTAACTAGTGAGCTCTCATTTCACCATTATCCATCCTCCTGTTAACTAGTGAGCTCTCATTTCACCATTAACCCTCCTCCTGTTAACTAGTGAGCTCTCATTTCACCATTAACCATCCTCCTGTTAACTAGTGAGCTCTCATTTCACCATTAACCATCCTCCTGTTAACTAGTGAGCTCTCATTTCACCATTAACCATCCTCCTGTTAAGTAGTGAGCTCTCATTTCACCATTAACCATCCTCCTGTTAACTAGTGAGCTCTCATTTCACCATTATCCATCCTCCTGTTAACTAGTGAGCTCTCATTTCACCATTAACCATCCTCCTGTTAACTAGTGAGCTCTCATTTCACCATTAACCATCCTCCTGTTAACTAGTGAGCTCTCATTTCACCATTAACCATCCTCCTGTTAACTAGTGAGCTCTCATTTCACCATTAACCCTCCTCCTGTTAACTAGTGAGCTCTCATTTCACCATTAACCATCCTCCTGTTAACTAGTGAGCTCTCATTTCACCATTAACCCTCCTCCTGTTAACTAGTGAGCTCTCATTTCACCATTAACCCTCCTCCTGTTAACTAGTGAGTTCTCATTTCACCATTAACCATCCTCCTGTTAACTAGTGAGTTCTCATTTCACCATTAACCATCCTCCTGTTAACTAGTGAGCTCCCATTTCACCATTAACCCTCCTCCTGTTAACTAGTGAGCTCTCATTTCACCATTAACCCTCCTCCCGTTAACTAGTGAGCTCTCATTTCACCATTAACCCTCCTCCTGTTAACTAGTGAGTTCTCATTTCACCATTAACCCTCCTCCTGTTAACTAGTGAGCTCTCATTTCACCATTAACCATCCTCCTGTTAACTAGTGAGCTCTCATTTCACCATTAACCATCCTCCTGTTAACTAGTGAGCTCTCATTTCACCATTAACCATCCTCCTGTTAACTAGTGAGCTCTCATTTCACCATTAACCACCCTCCTGTTAACTAGTGAGCTCTCATTTCACCATTAACCATCCTCCTGTTAACTAGTGAGCTCTCATTTCACCATTAACCCTCCTCCTGTTCTCTAGGAAGAGAGTGGGAGACTGGTGTTTCACTATTAACCCTCCTCCTGTTCACTAGGAAGAGAGTGGGAGACTGGTGTTTCACTATTAACCCTCCTGTTCACTAGGAAGAGAGTGGGAGACTGGTGTTTCACTATTAACCCTCCTCCTGTTCACTAGGAAGAGAGTGGGAGACTGGTGTTTCACTATTAACCCTCCTGTTCACTAGGAAGAGAGTGGGAGACTGGTGTTTCACTATTAACCCTCCTCCTGTTCTCTAGGAAGAGAGTGGGAGACTGGTGTTTCACTATTAACCCTCCTCCTGTTCTCTAGGAAGAGAGTGGGAGACTGGTGTTTCACTATTAACCCTCCTCCTGTTCTCTAGGAAGAGAGTGGGAGACTGGTGTTTCACTATTAACCCTCCTGTTCACTAGGAAGAGAGTGGGAGACTGGTGTTTCACTATTAACCCTCCTCCTGTTCACTAGGAAGAGAGTGGGAGACTGGTGTTTCACTATTAACCCTCCTCCTGTTCACTAGGAAGAGAGTGGGAGACTGGTGTTTCACTATTAACCCTCCTGTTCACTAGGAAGAGAGTGGGAGACTGGTGTTTCACTATTAACCCTCCTCCTGTTCTCTAGGAAGAGAGTGGGAGACTGGTGTTTCACTATTAACCCTCCTCCTGTTCACTAGGAAGAGAGTGGGAGACTGGTGTTTCACTATTAACCCTCCTGTTCACTAGGAAGAGAGTGGGAGACTGGTGTTTCACTATTAACCCTCCTCCTGTTCACTAGGAAGAGAGTGGGAGACTGGTGTTTCACTATTAACCCTCCTCCTGTTCTCTAGGAAGAGAGTGGGAGACTGGTGTTTCACTATTAACCCTCCTTCCGGCATGTAGTTCCTCCTCTCTGAGGGGACTTTACACGAGTTGCAGTTTCGGTCTAAAAGGGGCCTTAGTAGAAAAGAAGAACTGTCTCAGGGACAGATAACAGTATATGGAAATATCTAGTTTACACTGAATTGGGAACCTCTGAAAATAGCATCAACAGAACATCTGTGGCTTGACCGATTATTACGTCAATTGAGGAATCAAAAGCAGTACCATACCAAATGAAAGAATACATTTAATACCAATGGGGGAAAAACAACTCCATTTGCTGTGAAAAATATCCCTCAAAACAATCTCAGAATTTAGGGGAAGGTGTTGAAAGTTTAAGTTCCGAGGGTAAATCTATTTGGGTTGCCTAGCAATGTGCAGTGATGTGAGGGCGCCTGTAGCTAAAGATGGAGTTCAAATCAGCCTTTCCTAATACACAGGGAGGTGGAGTATGTGATCAGACTTCTCCAGTCCTATTTACACCATCACTAGTATCACTTCTCTACACCACATTACAATCTCAACAATGTTTCTGTACAGCACTTTGAGATATCAGCTGATGTAAGAAGGGCTATATAAATACATTTGATTTGATCAGCAACGTCCTTCTCTAAACAAAGAGGAGAGAACAAACAAACATACTGAAAAAGAGCAACACCAACAGCTGGTCTCTGAAAGAGGTGCCAGTTCACCGCACACACACACACACACACACACACACACACACACACACACACACACACACACACACACACACACACACACACACACACACACACACACACACACACACACACACACACACACACACACACACACACACACACACACACACACACACACACACACACACCAGGGGAGTCCAGCAGAATGAAATGGTCCAGATGTGAGTTGAGTTAGACAGAAGTTTCTAGAAGTTGTCTCCAACTTGACAAAGAGTTCAGTGACAGACTGGGGTCTCCAACACCAGGCTAGGCCCTGGTAACCTGGTCCCTAGAGGCGTCCGTATGCTTCCCGGCCAGTCTGAGGCCACCCCTCAGAGCCTGCTTCCTCTCTAGGTTTCTTCCTAGGGTGCTGCCTTCCTAGGGAGTTTTTCCTTAGCCACCATGCTTCTAAATCTGCATTGCTTGCTGTTTGGTGTTTTAGGCTGGGTTTCTGTATAGCACTTTGTGACAATAACTGATGTAAAAAGGGATTTATAAATACATTTGATTGATTGATTTGATTGAAACAGTTCGGAACAGTTCATGCATATATTATGACAACATTTTGAGATGTTTTTGTTGGTTTTGATCATTGGTGAGGGTTTTTCAGATGTTCAGGCACACAATATTGTTTCTAGAGGTAGACAAAGTTCGGAGCCGAAAGTCTATGCCCCTTCGTCGGTGATTGGTTAACAGTAGAGATTCTTCAATAAAGTCTATGCCCCTTCGTCAATGATTGGTTAACAGTAGAGATTCTTCAATAAAGTCTATGCCCCTTCGTCTGTGATTGGTTAACAGTAGAGATTCTTCAATAAAGTCTATGCCCCTTCGTCTGTGATTGGTTAACAGTAGAGATTCTTCAATAAAGTCTATGCCCCTTCGTCTGTGATTGGTTAACAGTTCTTCAATAAAGTCTCTCGTCACTCAACGAGAGACCACACGTTTTCATGCACATTTTGTTAAATTGAAAAATACTACACTAAACATCTTAGTTAGATATAAAATTGCGCCACGAAGATCTCCTCGGCAAAACCGTCAAAATGAATTACATATTTCTTGAGTTGTATTATTTTAAAAGGAAGTATATACTGGCTACAGCATCTCAAAATGGACAAACAGTACTATTGCCGCAGGACAATAGACTCTGCCTGTGGTCGGGTGTTGGTAGCCTACCTCAGCTGTAAAACATCACAAAGTTTGCCTAGAAGGGCTCCGACACCAATAGCGTCTGCTGGCCAAGAGTACCAAGCCCCTCTCAGCGTATTTTGAGAACCGCGGGCAATTTTACATGTAGAATTGTGTGAAAAATGTTGGTAGTCACACGTCTTACAGTGGGTGGTTCCTAAAACAGGGCAGACAAATGCAACATCCATATTCAGTGCGATGTGTGCGAGCCATTAGTCCCAGGGCCAGAGAGAGGGTTTGAGAAAGGGCTCAGAGTTGTACTCATGGGCCACTGTAAGAGTTTTCTTCACAGACAGAAAAAGACAGAGACAGAGAAATAGAGACAGCTACAGACAGAGACACAGACAGACATACTTCGCATCTGCATGTGTCTCGCATTTGACCAGTGAATCAACTTACGAAGCATTTCGGAGAACACCTCAGCCGAACAATTATATAAAAATAATGCTGTGTATCAAGAGTGATTTGACCCTCGGCCTAGACTCTGGACTGAGCTCGAGGCACTTATTTATAACCGGTCAGTGATGACAGCACAGATACGAACAGTAGCTTGTTTCACAGTCACGCCACCGACAGAAAGAGAAACAGCACGTAGGTCATAACATGTTCCCTGTTGGCGTGGGTGAGGAGCAACCATTTTAACAATGACTGTGTGACTGTCAGGGGTGGCAGATAGCCTAGTGGTTAGGAGCGTTGGGCCAGTAATCGAACTGTTGCTGTTTCGAATCTTTGAGCCAACTAAGTGAAAAAAATCTGTCAATGTGCCCTTGAGCAAAGCACACAACCCTAATTGCTCTTGTTAGTGGCTCTGGATAAGAGCATCTGCTAAATGACTAAAAGGTACAAAGCCAATAGCAACACACATCATGAGTTAAATCACATGAAATGGGCCTCTATCAAAAGTAGTGAACTACAAAGGGACTGTGGTGTCGTTTGGGACTCAATTATTCATGAAAACTCATGTCGTTAGATAGATCAATACTCATGTCCGTGTTCAAATCGTGTGATAAGAATGTCAAGTCCCAGTAGGTTAACATATTGATAATCAAAATATGATTCATATGACTGACGATATTCGGCTCTGGCAGAACGCAGAGAATGTTGAACTGAACATCAAGATCCAATTAATGTTGTTTCACAAGCACAAAGCTGGAAGCAATTCACACCTCACACTCCCATCCCCCACCACAGCCCCCGCTGTGAGCTGAGGCGAATTCCACATAGTTTTATCAAAATGGAATCCAAATGGTGAAGATTGAGGTTATCCTCTGAGTAAGTGCTTTAAATCCCTAAAACACACACAGGTACAATTTTCACACTACTGAGCAGAGGATAGTCTAACTGCGCTGTAACCGTGATGGAAATGACGATGTCCAAAGAAGATATCCAAGCCAGCACAGTACGGTTGGGGTCGGCACTATTGTGTGAATCTAGCAATAGTAGATAGGGTATTAAATAGTAGCCACGGTATTATCGGGGGCGGCAGGTAGCCTGGTGGTTAGAGGCAGGTAGCCTGGTGGTTAGAGGCAGGTAGCCTGGTGGTTAGAGGCAGGTAGCCTAGTGGTTAGAGGCAGGTAGCCTAGTGGTTAGAGGCAGGTAGCCTAGTGGTTAGAGGCAGGTAGCCTAGTGGTTAGAGGCAGGTAGCCTAGTGGTTAGAGCGTTGGGCCAGTAACCGAAAGGTTGCTTGATCGAATCTCCGAGCTGACAAGGTAAAAATCTGTCGTTCCGCCTTAACCCGCTGTTCCTAGGCCGTCATTGTAATTAAGAATTTGTTCTTAACTGACTTGCCTGGATAAATATATATATATTTTTGAAATCATATCAGACCCCCATGAGCTCATTTGCAAATCAGAAGCTCATTCCCTGTCGAGTTTTGTCCCCGGTCTCCCAGTGTGGTCCGTCTCGGTCTATTGGCACTGGCACGGCTGTGTGTGGTGGGGAGACAGACAGACTGTCTGGCAGCCTTCCAGGGGCTCAATCCCCACTCTATATTAAGGGGAGAGGGTGGTTTACGGCAGGATTCTGACACCCGCTTCACAGCTGCAGTGTTGAAGAGGCTACTATGGCAAGAGGCCAAATTACTTGTTGTAGATAGACAGGACACTGAAGTGATTACTGCACTTGATTTCTGAAGATCAAGAACTGTTAGAATCTACAAAATATATTTTTGATATATTGTGTATATACACTATACTGTACATATGTATATACAGGTATCTTTTGGTTATTACTATGGCAACAGCCTACAGGAACAATAAAAAACAGAATATTACAGTTAAATTAGAAAATGAGGAAAATGAATAAAACAGTATGTATGCGTGTGTGCGTGCGTGCATGTATGTACAGTTGAAGTCGGAAGTTTACATAAACGAGTTTTAAATGACTCCAACATAAGTGTTTCAACCATTCCACAAATGTCTTGTTAACAAACTATAGTTTTGGCAAGTTGGTTAGGACATTATGAGAAGTAATTTTTTCAACAATTGGTTCATCCTTGGGAGCAATTTCTAAAACGCCTGAAGGTACCCCGTTCATCTGCACAAACAATAGTACGCAAGTATAAACCCCATGGGACCTCGCAGCCGTCACACCGCTCAGGAAGGAGACGCTGTCTGTCCCCTAGAGATGAACGTTCTCTGGTGCGAAGAGTGCAAATCAATCCCAGAACAACAGCAAAAGGACCTTGTGAAGATGCTGGAGGAAACAGGTACAAAAGTATCTATAGCCACAGTAAAACAAGTCCTATATCGACATAACCTGAAAGGCCTCTCAGCAAGGAAAAAGCCACTGCTCCAAAACCGCCATAAAAAAGCCCCACTACGGTTTGCAACTGCACATGGGGACAAAGATCATACTTTTTGAAGAAATGTCCTCTGGTCTGATGAAACAAAAATAGAACTGTTTGGCCATAATGACCATCGTTATGTTTGGAGGAGAAAGGGGGAGGCCTGCAAGCCAAAGAACACTATCACAACCGTAAAGCACGGGGTGGCAGCGCTTTGCTACAGGAGGGACTGGTGCACTTCACAAAATATACAGCTTCATGAGGTAGGAAAGTTATGTGGATATATTGAAGCAACATCTCAAGACATCGGTCAGGAAGTTAAAGCTTGGTCGCAAATGGGTCTTCCAAATGGACAATGACCCCAAGCATACTTCCAAAGTTGTGGCAAAATGGCTTAAGGACAACAAAGTCAAGGTATTGGAGTGGCCATCACAAAGCCCTGACCTCAATCCGAAAGAAGATTTGTGGGCAGAATTGAAAAAGTGTGTGCGAGCAAGGAGGCCTACAAACCTGACTCAGTTACACCAAGTTTGTTTGGTGGAATGGGCCAAAATTCAAACAAACTTATTGTGGGAAGCTTGTGGAAGGCTACCTGAAACGTTTGACCCAAATTAAACTATTTAAAGGTAATGCTACCAAATACTAATTGAGTGTATGTAAACTTCTGACCCACTGTGAATGTGATGAAAGAAATAAAAGCTGAAATAAATCATTCTCTCCACTATTATTCTGACATTTCACATTCTTAAAATAAAGTGGTGATCCTCACTGAACCAGTGAATTTTTACTAGGATTAAATGTCAGGAATTGTGAAAAACTGAGTTTAAATGTATTTAGCTAAGGTGTATGTAAACTTCCGACTTCAACTGTATGCATGTATGATGTAAATGTACAGTACCAGTCAAAAGTTTGGACACACCTACTCATTCAAGGGGTTTTCTTTATTTGTTTTTACTATTTTCTACATTGTGTAATAAAAGTGAAGACATCAAAACTATGAAATAACACATATGGAACCATGTCGTAACCAAAAAAAAGTGTTAAACAAATGAAAATATGTTTTATATATTTGAGAGTCTTCAAAGTAGCCATCCTTTGCTTTGATGACAGGTTTGCACACTCTTGGCATTCTCTCAGTAGGTGTGCCCAAACGTTTGACTGGTACTGTAGACATCAATGAGTATGTATGTATTCCCACACATGGTTTTGTAACCTAGCTCCTGCAGCAACATGCCCTATATCGAGCATTATGTTCCTTTAGGAATGCACCAATACCGAACCTCAGCACAACGACATCCATCATATTCCAATAGCTAAGCCCTTCAGATGGATCAATGAAAAACATTATATATGTGGTCATTTACATTTTGGTGAGATGGTTTTGATGATCCCTGCTGGTGTCTCTGCTGCCTTACAATAGAACGCCTGCTGAAAGTTTGGGGTTACTACTTCGGTCAAACTGACTGGCTTTCAGTATCATGCTGAGTTCCCTGAACAACAGCCAAAAACACATTTACAGCATTAGGATTTGAATAGCAAGGTCATTTCTTGAGTTGAGTTTTATGGGAAATCAGAGATTATGCTTCAAAATATATGGTTCTCCATTTACTTTTTCATCATGTCTAAAAGTGACTCAAGAAATTACCATTCTGCACAATCAATTGGGATTTTGGATTATAAGATGAGTAATGATATGAATATTCAAAGTCTTAATTAGAACGTCACTCTGGCCTTTGAGTGTGTGAGACGCTCAGACCGTAAACCCATTGTATGAAACGCAGAGGTTTATAGCAGTGTTCAACTTTCATTAAATAGGAGGTTACAAGATGTGTATGAAGTTTGGCTGTATTATTTTATTACTACTCGAAGCAGTGATTTACACCAGTATAAATAAGTGACTGTGTCCAATACAATAAAGGACAAGCTGTCCCTCTGTGTGTGTGTGTGTGTGTGTGTGTTCTCTGGTTTTCAGTCAAAATTCCAGAGAAGAATCCGTCTTTAAGAGTTGGCTGTAACCGTGTTTTTACTGGACATACCAAATGCATCCCAGATTTACACGAGATATAAAAATGACATGAAATACCAGTAATTTAGCTGTCGCCCCCCTTTAAACCTCTGTTTTGACAGCTCCACTGCAAAAATGCACTGTATACGAAGAGATTGTATTCTCAGTAACACTTGTCATTTAGTTTTTTATTAAGGAGTGGAGCAGTCCCCCCAATTGGGTTGGATAGAGATGGAGAGGAAGGGCAGAAGAGATGCTGCTGAAATAGCAGCAGGCCGGATTCGAACCCATGCTGCAGCAGTATGTGTTCCAGACTCCATTTCTTTTGGTACAGACACTGAGAAATCGGACTTCCGATAGGCATTTATAACAGTAGGAGGTCGTTCCTTCTCTGGCAAGAACAAAATACGTCCCTGCTGTGTACCGACGGTGTACTGACGAACCTGCTGTTTCTACTTTCACAATCGCAATGCTTGTCAGTGGGCGAGAAATTGACTTTGAGACAATTAGAGAGCACAAACCTCCGACAGAAGTGACAAGAAGAATACGGCACTAAGTGCTAAGTAAGTACCTATTGGCACTCAGAGTTTGATGCGTCTGATCCTTTAGACCAGCCCAGGCCAACTCACTAGCTCTTCTACGGTCTAGTGGCAAGGTGCAACTGCTGGGTGAGATTCTGTAGGATATAGGTTATCTAATGCTATTGAGTTTGAGGAAGGCAGCACTACTTTCAGGCTACATTTCTCACAGGTATAGTACATGCCCGCTACAAGGAACATAGATAAAGCGTGTGCACTGCAAGTTGTTCCTTAAACATGGGAAACATTTTTTTTTGAGGCAAGCGATGTACCACACCATTATGATGGGAACTTTAAGAGTTCAAAGTTCAAAGACTAGCCCACACAACCAGCCTTTGTTCACCGATTAAGTTCAGAGAACATCTAAGAAGATTGGGGATTGACAATGGAAGCTATTTGAACAATTTCCTTTTTACAGGGAAAACATAGAATTAAGAGGGAGCGTGTCTTCACAGTTCCACATGCTAACCAAATCATCTGGAGCCATGTTCAGTTGTAGACATTTACTACAGTGGCAGTCCTTCTCTCTGACTACTGTTTGGACAATGAACCATTTAGAAGAGGTCTAGAATGGAGGCAGAGACTAAGACCTTGGTCAAAAATAGACTACATTCCGGCCCGGAAAAAATATAAAATTCTTGAGACAGTGACCTCAACCCCACTCAAAGAATGTAGCTGTCCCTCTCATGAAAACCCATCACTGAAAATAGATGCACAAAAAGCCGCTCGAGAGCTGACAAGCGACGAGAATATAGCAGAGGACGCTCTGTGGTGATATGCATTTCAGTTTCACTTCTTGTTTTTGTTCTGCATTGTCACGTGCAGAATATTTTGAACGTGGTGGTCAGGGTAGGGCAGGGGTACATAAAACGTGACTTGTTAAATGTTATTATGATGGTTCGACACATTAAATGCTTCATCTTCGGTTTGGTACATTCCCCAGTTCAAATAAAGCATGGAAATCAATCCCAAAATGCCTTGCTATAGTTTATGCATTCTAGGTCAGGATGTTATAGAAAGGGTTTTAGCATACAGCAGTACATTTACTTTAAAGTGCCACTCATTTACAACTGCGACCTGACCAAGATAAAGCAAAGCAGTGTGACAAAAACAACAGCGTTACACATAAACAAACATAAAACAAAAGAAAATAAAAAAACACAGTGCACTTTGCACCTGCCATTTGAATGATAAGGGACATTATTACAAACACCATCATGGTAATGACATTCTACCTACACAGTGACACGTATATATGGTTGCCAAGGGCAGCCAGGCATTCCAAAACTGTTTAACAATATAGATGCTTTTAAAAATGTTCTTAGTCACATGCTTCATAAACAACAGGCGTAGACTAACAGTGAAACGCTTACGGGCCTGCCCGTACTCCCTTTACCAAATCAAATCAAATGTATTTATATAGCCCTTCGTACATCAGCTGATATCTCAAAGTGCTGTACAGAAACCCAGACTAAAACCCCAAACAGCAAGCAATGCAAGTGTAGAAGCACGGTGGCTAGGAAAAACTCCCTAGAAAGGCCAAAACCTAGGAAGAAACCTAGAGAGGAACCAGGCTATGTGGGGTGGCCAGTCCTCTTCTGGCTGTGCCGGGTGGAGATTATAACAGAACATGGCCAAGATGTTCAAATGTTCATAAATGACCAGCATGGTCGAATAATAGTAAGGCAGAACAGTTGAAACTGGAGCAGCAGCACAGTCAGGTGGACTGGGGACAGTCCCATGGTAACGTTAAACCACACCCCCAGGTAGGGTACAGCTGCAGGGTACTTTACTATACCCAAGGACCGGGCTAAATTAACCTCGTGGTTTCACTCTATACCCAAGGACCAGGTTAAATTAACCTCGTGGTTTCACTCTATTCCCAAGGACCAGCTGGTCTCCGGCAAGTTGAAAGGACATATAGGCAAGGCTAAAATAATAAACTTTTCTAAATTCAATGGCAGGGCAAAGTTACGCAGTAGATCTAAAACTAGCGACTTAGATTCAGAGTAACTTCTCTTGCTTGCCAGCCAGCAAACGTCCATTAACCGGTGAAAAAGCTAGGGGTAAAACAAACAGTGACGTCAGTATAACGCAACAGATTTACGAGCTTCACTGTCAGTGTTACCAGGTCGGGTAACAGTGGCAGAATAAGTATCATGCAAGTCATTTATTGTTGTGACAGCCAAGTACAGTATGTTAATATCGACACTGCTGAAAATAATTATTGAAACGAGAGAAAAAAAAAATCAAGTGTCAGTAGTTTGCTTAAGATGATGCCAAAGTTTGGCTAATTACATGGGAGTAAACGGGTACCCTAATCGATGCCGTGGTGAAATTAAGCCACACCTCGCCACGTGTATCTAAGCAGAGAGACAAAAGGAGAAATAATAGAAAATTACACGAAATTTCAGAATTTCCAATCAGATTTTAGAGCGGGCCGTGGCCACACTGGGCCACGCCACTGTCGTCATGTGCTTCACACAGTGGGGGATGTTTCCCTGATGCAGCATAAAGCTTCAAGAGAGCAAAATGGGGGATACTTTCACAACATGACCGGCAACATTCAATTGTGTCACTTCACTGAATACACTCAAAGTTACCAAATCCCCAAAACATTTTTGGTATGCTTTCAGATTTTATACCAAAGAAACTACTAAATTGTCAAAATCTTATACTGCAATTTTCTAGGCCTTTGTTTAATTTGAACATTATATTTTAAATATGCTCCATTTAAAAATAAAAAAAACATTTGAATGCTCTTCAGGGACAATAACATATTGAGGTGTGATATTCTTCTTGCCTTTTTCAAACCGAAGGCTATTCAGGGAACATCAAGTTATTTGTGTGGAGCTCTTTCACTCTACAGATGCTCTGAGATGAGGTCGTAGAGGTCAAGGAACAACATTCAAATACAAAATGGCATTTTTACACAAAAGGAGGAACTCGGTGGGCTAGAATCAAGATGCCTCTCCTTCCATTGTAGCTCTATGTTGGAATCTCTTTTTCTGGGTAAAACACAGTGGTGAAAGCAGAATTAGTTTTCCAGTGATGCACTTGTGGCCACTGATAAGAAAGTATAAACAATACACCAAGTCAGCTTCATAAGAACTTAAATAAAGTTATGGCTTCGAGAAGTTAACTCTTCACCTCACCATTGTTATTTTATTGTGTTACTAAAATAAACTAAAGTCATTTTTTAAAATGTAAATATTTTCATAACTATTTTCTTTAAAATTGTTGGTATAGGGCTTGTAAGCAAGCATTTCACAGTAAGGTCTACTACACCTGTTGTAATTCAGCGCATGTGACAAATAAAATTGGATTTGAGCATTGGTAGAACAATTGGTTAACTGCACCTCATACGTTGATATTACAATTCACTTGACTGTCTTGCAACGTTTGAAGACAAACAAACTTGCACTTGTGCTCGCAGCCACACAGAGCGGTCAGTCAGAGCTGCACAACTCGGTGAAGGTGTCAGAAAAACGTTTTAAACACCTATAGCTGTAGGTTGTGGTCCTTTGTATCATGTCCCCTATAAGACAGACAGACCTATTTCAGTCCTGTTCAGTAGAATATCTGGGTAAAACAAATGATTTCTTGACAAACACACAAACTGCACTTTCTTTCAAGACCTTGTGATAAGCCAACCCCATCAGTCAGCCATTGACACATTCGGAACAGGGTCAATCACGGAGTTGTTTAGACCCAACTCAAGTTGGGTCAGGTCAGGGTCAATCACAGTGTTTTTTTTTAGATCGACCTTCAGTCAGGTCTGGTTTTACGTTGCCGCTCAGACTAAACAAAGGCTTAAAACCACAAAGCCACCATTGATTGTAAGGCCTGGTTTTGAATATTGGTGGGCTTGGTCAAAGCCTGAGGTGACTACTACGGACTGTCTATTACTGAGAAGTTTCTGAGTCTGTTTGACAGTCTGTGGGTGGGAGATATCCCCCCATAGCACACAACCCACTTTGTCTAAATGGTGGATGCATTATTAAAAGAGTGAGTGACATACTCACTTTAAAAGTGAACAAAAATATCAGCTCCTAAGTGAGACTATACTCATCTTACCTCAAGAAGGCACTCGACTTCTTCTTGTCTGGTAAGTTTAACTACTTAAATGTATATGTCCAGTTTAAGCAGAGCAATGCTATGAGAGACTAATCAAATATAGTTTAAATAGTTTGAAGAATGACATTATCCAAGCTAAAAGAGACCTACTAACCAGGATACCATTGTAAGTAGTGGTCTCTGGGTAAGGTATTCTCCACACAGCTGTTTGCTCCTCAGCTTGTTAAAATGGGCCCGACGGTGCCAATTATGCCTTCAGTCTTTTAGTCCAAATGACACACCAGTGAGCTCTTTGGGGAAAAACAAGTTGTCACAAGACGGGATTGACATTCAACACTTCTAAATTGTGAGTGAACATCACCAACCGTGTGATAAGATACCCAGTTCTGAATCTGAGCCTCCTGTGTTGACAGGAAGCCCCAGTCTTCCTTTAATTAAAAAGCTACAACTCAGCCTGGACAAATCAATGCACTCCCATCCAGATCCACTCTGGTACAGCCAATGGCAAAGATCAATGGAATGAGTAATTACATTAACTTGATGACATACGATGCCGGGATGATATCACATCAACTCAATATTAGGAAGGTGTTCTTAATGTTTTCTACACAGTGTAGAGTGGTCATTTATAGGATCTCTGTGCATGAGAGGAAAATGTGTATTGAATTTCTTGCTGGCGTTGACAAATCAATTTCCAAAAGGGGATTAATAAAGTAATATCCATCCATGTAAAATGCTTCTTTACAACATGTGAGTAGAGCTGATAGTAGATGACAGTAGAGCACAAGGTTACAGACAGTACCTGATAGAAACTGGTCTTAATGGGAGATGTCCTCCCAGTCGGTTATGGCGCTGTAGGGTTCTTGGCCCGGCTGCAGAGAAACAGAAGAGAGGAGTTTAGTGTAACCAAGATCAATCTTTTCATTAAACTGGAACGAATTATTGAGATTGTCATTTAAGCAGCAATGTCAACAAGTCCAAATTAGATTGATATCCAACGGTGAATATGGAATCTTCTGTGCTAATTATCGTTAACAATCTCTTAAATAATCTCCTTTTTATCATCTTAAAACTTTCCATACTTAAAATGGTTGTATGCTTTGTTTTCTTGAAAGACTGGACCTGAGGTATAGATGCAAATACAAAACTGGCAAAAACACAAGACATTTATGCAGTACTGCTGCTGGACTACACTGGCTGCTTAGAAGTGACGGTCCTGTCGATAGCTTCTCAGAAACACTGTCATACCAAATGCCAAAGTGTGTCAGGGTCAGAGACGAGCGGTGAAGGTTTGACAAACTGTGGTTACGTCCCAAATGGCACCCCATGCCCTACAAAGTGCATTTCTTTTGACCAGAGCTCCATTGGTCCTGGTTAAATGTAGTGCACTATATAGGGAATTGGGTTACATTTGGGATGGGCCATGTAACTTAAAACAGCCCTGTGATAGATAGTGGTGTTGAAACATGACTGGACACATCCATTATGAGTCATTTAAAAGGCAATAGGCAGCATGAAGAACAGATAGTGTTTTCTCTAGTGGTCACATTCATATTTGTCACATGAATTACAAATAATGAGAACGAGGTCATACACAGGGTTCACCAGATAAGAAAGCATTGCCACACACACACACACACACACACACACACACACACCCTTTATCTTTGGGTCATCATACTGTAAAGCTGTGTGTATTTCATTTCTCCACAGTTCATTTATTTACACTAGTATTTCAGGTTAATATATTGCTTTTAAATAATATTACTACTTTAATATCACATCCTTGGAATATTCAGATACAGGGAATTAAACTATTAGATGTAAATATGACAATGATTAATACATTTGTCAGGAATTTCATAACAACTAATACTGCCCCCACACACACACACACCACGGAAAGTATTCAGACCCCTTGACTTCTTCCACATTTTATTACAGCCTTATTCTAAAATGGATTAAATTGTTTTTTCCCCCTCAATCTACACACAATACCCCATAATGACAACGCGGTATACATTTAGCAAATGTATTAAAAACGTTTTTTTCTCAACAAACTTTGTTACATAAGTATTCAGACCCTCGAAATTGAGCTCAGGTGCATCTGTTTCCATTGATTTCTACAACTTGACTGGAGTCCACCTGTGGTACATTCAATTGACTGATTTGGAAAGACACACACCTGTCTATATAAGGCCACACAGTTCACAGTGCGTGTCAGAGAAAAAAAACAAGCCATGAGGTCGAAGGAATTGTCTGGGGAAGGGTACTAAAACATTTCTGTTTGGAACCACTCAGACTCTTTCCTAGAGCTGGCCGCCCGGCCAAAGTGAGCATTCGGGGGAGAAGGGCCTTGGTCAGGGAGGTGACCAAGAACCTGATGGTCACTCTGTCAGCGCCAGAGTTCCTCTGTGGAGATGGGAGAACCTTCCAGAAGGATAAACATCTCTGCAGCACTCCACCAATCAGGCCTTTACGGTAGAGTGGCCAGAAGGAAGCCTCTCCTCAGTAAAAGGAACATGACAGCCCACTTGGAGTTTGCCAAAAGGCACTTAAAGACCCTCAGACCATGAGAAACAAGATTCTCTGGTCTGATGAAACCAATTTTGAACTCTTTGGCCTGAATGCCAAGCGTCACGTCTGGAGGAAACCTGGCACCATCCTTACGGTGAAGTATGGTGGTGGCAGCTTCATGCTGTGGGGATGTTTTTCAGCGGCAGGGACTCGGAGACTAGTTATGATCGAGGCAAAGATGAACGGAGCAAAGTACAGTGAAATCCTTGATGAAAACCTGCTCCAGAGCGCTCAAGACCTCAGACTGGGGCAAAAATTCACCTTCCGACAGGACAACAACCCTAAGCATACAGTCAAGACAATGCAGGAGTGTCTTTGGGACAAGCCTCAATGTCCTTGAGTGGCCCAGCCAGAGCCCGGACTTGAACCTGGTCGAACATTTCTGGAGAGACCTGAAAACAGCTGTGCAGTGAAGCTGCCTGTTCAACCTGACAGAACTTGAGAAGAAAAGAATGGGAGAAACTCCACAAATACAGGTGTGCCAACATTGTAGCATCATACCCAATAAGACTTGAGGCTGTAATCGCTGTAATTAACAAATTACTGAGTGAAGGATCTGAATACTCATGGGAATGTAATATTTCAGTTTTTTATTTCTAATACATTTGCAAAAATTTCTTAAATCCTGTTTTTACTTTGTCATTATGGGGTATTGTGTGTAGATTGGGGGGGGGGGGATTTAATGCATTTTAAGGCTGTAATGTAACAAAATGTGGAAAGTCTGGGGGTCTGAATACTTTGCAAATGCACTGTACATGGGCTCCGATACAGGAATTATATATTTAGTTTGAAACGAGTCGGTGCGATTTGGTTTGTTTGGAGATATATACACACATGTATGTACAGTGGGGCAAAAAGTATTTAGTCAGCCACCAATTGTGCAAGTTCTCCCACTTAAAAAGATGAGGCCTGTAATTTTCATCATAAATCAAATTTTATTTGTCACATACACATGGTTATGACAGACAAATGCTTGTGCTTCTAGAGACAATGCAGTAATAACCAACAAGTAAAATCACATTGTAGGTACACTTTTTACACTTCAACTATGACAGACAAAATGAGAAGAAAATCACATTGTAGGATTTTCAATGAATTTATTTGCAAATTATGGTGGAAAATAAGTATTTGGTCAATAACAAACAAGCAAGATTTCTGGCTCTCACAGACCTGTAACTTCTTCTTTAAGAGGCTCCTCTGTCCTCCACTTGTTACCTGTATTAATGGCACCTGTTTGAACTTGTTATCAGTATAAAAGACACCTGTCCACAACCTCAAACAGTCACACTCCAAACTCTGCTATGGCCAAGACCAAGGACACCAGAAAACAAAATTGTAGACCTGTACCAGGCTGGGAAGACTGAATCTGCAATCGGTAAGCAGCTTGGTTTGAAGAAATTAACTGTGGGAGCAATTCTTAGGAAATGGAAGACATACAAGACCACTGATAATCTCCCTCGACCTGGGGCTCCATGCAAGATCTCACCCCGTGGGGTCAAAATGATCACAAGAACGGTGAGCAAAAATCCCAGAACCACACGGGGGACCTTGTGAATGACCAGCTGGGACCAAAGTAACAAAGCCTACCATCAGTAACACACTACGCCCGCCAGGGACTCAAATCCTGCAGTGTCAGACGTGTCCCCTGCTTAAGCCAGTACATGTCCAGGCCCGTCTGAAGTTTGCTAGAGAGCATTTGGATGATCCAGAAGAAGATTGGGAGAATGTCATATGGTCAGATGAAACCAAAATATAACTTTTTGGTAAAACCAAACTCGTCGTGTTTGGAAGACAAAGAATGCTGTGTTACATCCAAAGAACACCATACCTACTGTGAAGCATGGGGGTGGAAACATGATGCTTTGGGGCTGTTTTTCTGCAAAGGGACCAGGACGACTGATCCGTGTAAAGGAAAGAATGAATGGGGCCATGTATCGTGAGATTTTGAGTGAAAACCTCCTTCCATCAGCAAGGGCATTGAAGATGAAACGTGGCTGGGTCTTTCAGCATGACAATGATCCCAAACACACCGCCCGGGCAACGAAAGAGTGGCTTCGTAAGAAGCATTTCAAGGTCCTGGAGTGGCCTAGCCAGTCTCCAGATCTCAACCCCATAGAAAATCTTTGGAGGGAGTTGAAAGTCCGTGTTGCCCAGCAACAGCCCCAAAACATCACTGCTCTAGACGAGATCTGCATGGAGGAATGTGCCAAAATACCAGCAACAGTGTGTGAAAACCTTATCAAACGTTTTATGTAAGTCTTCACCTCTGTCATTGCCAACAAAGGGTATATAACAAAGTATTGAAATAACTATTTGGTCAATAACAAAAGTTTATTTTCCACCATAATTTGCAAATAAATTCATAAAAAAATCCTACAATGTGATTTTCTGGATTTTTTTTTCTCATTTTCTGTCTGTCATATTTGAAGTGTACCTATGATCAAAATTACAGGCCTCTCTCTTTAAGTGGGACAACTTGCACAATTGGTGTCTGACTAAATACTTTATGTATGTATGTATGTATGTATGTATGTATGTATGTATGTATGTATGTATGTATGTATGTATGTATGCATGTATGTATGTATGTATGCATGTATGTATGTATGTATGTACACACACACACACACACACACACACACCTCTATTCCGGACTTTGACATTGCTCGTTATGATATTTCTTAAATTTCAATGTTTTGGGAATCATTCGTTTTGTTTTGTTAGATATTACTGTACCATTGGAGCTAGAAACATAAGCATTTTCGCAGCACCTGCAATAACATCTGTAAAATATATGTGTATGCGACCAATTACATTTGATTAGAAAACTAGCAGTTTCAAGGCTCTTCGTCGACATGATTTTGAAATAAAGAATGAAATGAACACTCCACACTGCTCTATAAATACAGGTGGCTAGCCCCATAGAAAGAAAACCATCGTCATCCAAGGTCCGACTCCTGATAATCCCCATTATGAGTAATCTGTTACAGTTGCTGTCTGAAGAGGCCTTAGAAGGCCATTGGAACACTGTGAGCCTTCTTTCACTCCTACTCTATCTCTCTCTGGCCTGTTGCAGCTCCTCCTACTTCTAGAGGGAGTGGCCTAGCTGCACTCCTCCTACTTCTAGAGGGAGTGGCCGTGTGTGTTGCACGTCAGCAGTCCCAGACCAGACCGACCGAGCCCCTCCCAGGGAATGAGACATACACGGTACGCCCGCTGACTATTCAGTTAACTGTTCTCTCTCTTTCTCCCTCTCTGTGTTTCTCTCTTTCTTTAGTCTCGTTCTCTCTGATAAACACTAGTTTGAACTCCTTTCAAGGCCTGGAACTTTACTCAAACCACAAATATTTTTGTCATCATCACTCAACACAAGCCCCTGATACAAGAACACTGCAACGCACCATTCATTATTTTGGTTTGCTGCTATCATCTACCATAGATTAAATAACATCTCAATTGAAAAGTTGTCCATCCCGGTCTATTTTTGGGGGTCTAGGTGATTTGAGTGTCAGTCATGCCTGGGGTTCATTTCCAGGCAAGCTGCGACTCACCCTCTTTGGAATGCCACGGAGTTGTAGCTAGCTCCCTACTCACTACCTCAGAGCGTGATGTCATTTCCTGTTTCAAAAGCCCTCCAACGCCATAAAAGGGAATTTTAGCCATCTGTAGGCTCAGAGAGAGAGCGAGAGAGACTTTTCCCCAGCCGGGATCTCTGTATCCTGTGCAATTAGCTAGTAGTAAAGGAAGGAAGGGTTTGTTTTGCTTATGAGAAAGACGCAGAGCTACTACACCAAAGCAAACAAAGAAGTTGTGTTTAGGCACAAGTTGTCACAAAGGAGACGGAAGTTATTTCTAATGATGGGCAAAATGTTAGACCTTCCATGTGTTTACTTTTACACTAGCCTAGGCGAGGACACATCCCTCAGAGAAAGTGCATGGTGATGTGTAAGGTATCAGTCTTCTGATCATCGACAGAACATACTGTATAACATTGTGTCTAGTAGTATCATTGACACCAACTATCTAAATCATTCCCTCAGCTTATGCTACAGTTCAATATCTCTTACTTTTTATACATTGATTTATTTATTTTGGGTACCAACTGAAGTCGGGTCCATAGTGGCTCAATAGGTCTTACCCAGGTCTTCAGAGTTTTGGTGTCCTGTCTGAGCCAGTTGACGTATGAAGCAACTAGCTGCAGCTAGCCCACTATTGACGGGAGTGGAACGCTTCCCCACCCTGTCTGAGAAAAGGAAGTCACCGGCCAGAGCTGCAATTATTGCAGCGTTTCCGCTGCCGAGTAACACAGAGCAAATAATACAGTCACAGTGCATCGCTTTGAAACTACAGGGCCTATCACAAAGTATTCATACCCCTTGACTTATTCTACATTTTGTTATGTTACAGCCTGAATTTAAAATGGATGAAATTGATTTTTGTTCTCACCCTTCTACACACGATATCCCATAATGACAGTGAAAACATTTTTAGAAATGTTTGCAAATTCATTGAAAATAAAATACATAAATATCTCATTTAAATAAGTATTCACACTCCTGAGTCAATACTTTGTTGAAACACCTTTGGCAGCGATTACAGCTGTGTCTCTAAGGCCTTTCCACACCTGGATTGTGTAACATTTACTCATTGTTCTTCAAGCTTTGTCAAATTGGTTGTTGATCATTGCTAGACAACCATTTTCAGGTCTTGCCATAGATTTTCAAGTAGATTTAAGTTAAAATTGTAACTCGGCCACTCAGGAACTGAACCAGGTTCATCTCTAGGATTTTGCGAGTGCTTAGCTCCATTCCATTTCTTTATTATCCTGAAAAACGCCCATCCTAACGATTACAAGCATACCCATAACATGATGCAGCCACTACTATGCTTAAAAATATGGAGAGTAGCTGCGATGCAGTGCCCTAGACCACTGCGCCACCCGAGAAGCCCCATTAAGCACATTTTAACTCCTGAACTTATTTAGGTTTGCCATAACAAAGGGGTTGAATAGTTATTGAATCAATACATTTCATTTTTAATTATATAAAACATGGGACATAATTCCACTTTGACATTATGGGGTATTGTGTGTAGGCCAGCGACAAATCTCAATTTAATTCAATTTTAAAAGATCAATATAGTTACATATTGCAATATTATTTTGGATGATATTATATCAATAGCTTGTTCTCAATCTTCTCCAACACTGAGCCATCATGTTTTCAGCATATAACTGATCATAACTCATTTGCTCATGGCTCCCTCGTCTCCCTGCAGCAGACATATAGTAAGAAATATGTTTGGACCATCAAATCGCAATAATATCGTAGCACTGAATTGCAATACATATAGAATTTTGAGAATTGTTGTTTTGTGACTAATTCCAAGCATCTGTATATACAACTAGGGCAGGGGACATCAAATAACATCGTACCCTAAGGTCCCTCAGTACGGGGACAACATCGTACCCTAAGGTCCCTCAGTACGGGGACAACATCGTACCCTAAGGTCCCTCAGTACGGGGACAACATCGTACCCTAAGGTCCCTCAGTACGGGGACAAGATCGTACCCTAAGGTCCCTCAGTACGGGGACAAGATCGTACCCTAAGGTCCCTCAGTACGGGGACAACATCGTACCCTAAGGTCCCTCAGTACGGGGACAACATCGTACCCTAAGGTCCCTCAGTACGGGGACAACATCGTACCCTAAGGTCCCTCAGTACGGGGACAACATCGTACCCTAAGGTCCCTCAGTACGGGGACAACATCGTACCCTAAGGTCCCTCAGTACGGGGACAACATCGTACCCTAAGGTCCCTCAGTACGGGGACAACATCGTACCCTAAGGTCCCTCAGTACGGGAACAACATCGTACCCTAAGGTCCCTCAGTACGGGGACAACATCGTACCCTAAGGTCCCTCAGTATGGGGACAACATCGTACCCTAAGGTCCCTGCCCTCAGTATGGTGATAATATGGTGAGGTCACTGAAACAAATCAATATAACTACGCACATTATATAGCTTGTTTCTTCGCTGTCTTATATCGAATTTTCCAAGCCTGGAAGAGATTACTACTATCAGAGCCTGTGCAGACTGCAGAACAATCAAGACAAGGAATCGTAGAGGCTATTTGTGATGCATTTTAACCTGCTGATACATACTGTACTGCTGTCGAACAAATGTTTTTGCATAACAAACTTACTCCCAAACACCTCCTGTTCTTCACAAAACAACTCCGTAATGTCCCATCACCCACTTACCATTATGTAAGTACAAAGATATTTGCATTTTCTAGAGATAGAATGTGGAAATAAATTAATAGGATTTAGTAGTTTGATTTACACTAGTATATGGAGCTAGGCCTAAATACCAGTAACACAAAACAGATGCAGTCTGCCTTTAAAACCCTAGAACAAGATGTACAATAACTCAAAATATTTAATATCATTAACAATCCATATATACGGTTAATAACTATACTGTTGTAGAATTTTCTAGAACTTAAAATGGTACACTATTGAAGTTTATTTGCTAATCGTCTATGGCATCTCCTTGGTTTCACGCAAACAATATACTTGCTCATGAGTGGAAAGAGGTGTGTCTCTATCCAATGTGGTAATATTGACAATATTTCTGTCCATTTGGGGGGCTTTTGGGTCAAGATCACCCCCAGAGGTAAAAGATTTGAGCCAATACTTTTGTCACCACGCAAGTTCAATCAGCCAATCAACTACAGAGAAACTTGGGGGGCATCGGAGGGCACTCCATAACAAGGTGACACCATGGTGGTAGTTTTATTTTGGAGGGCCTCGTGTCACCACTGATATGAAAATATAGCTGTGTGACATGAGGATATGCTCCCTCGCACTTGCCAGCGTAACTGAACCCCGTAGCAACTCCAACAGGCGCCAGAGAGGGGGAATGGAGCCGACTAGATCATTCACAGTGTGAGAACTGCTAATTGGGAAAGAAGGAGTGATATACACTCAACATGCAAAGCAAGTAGGGGACTGTGACAATATTACCATGGCCCCCCTCACATCAATTAGGCTAGCTTGTCCAACCCTGCGTGTCTCTCTAGGGCCCTGACTTACCTTGGATCACACGTGAAGATCTGAAAGAATTGGATAGATACAATATTAGTACTACGATGAAAAATCCATCTGGCACTAGCCTATCAGAGGGCAAGGTGGAGCTATGATCATAATGCCTGGATACAGTGCATTCGGTATTCAGACCCCTTGACTTGTTCCACATTCTGTGTACTTTCCGAACGCACTGTATCCAGAACTTTCAGATCTACCTGAGGTGTCTAGGACAAGAGGTTGTTTCTGGACTCGGTCCAGGTCTCTCAATCCCACTGTCAAAAACCCCTTTAGCACTACCAAATCAATGAGGCACCATTCACTTTTCAGGAATAATCAACCTCGCAAAAGGCTCTTGCAAGGAATAAAGATTAGACAACCGAGGCTCTGGAAGCAACATGAAATCCTTCCCAAGCAGACGGGAGACACCAAAACAAGAAAAAGGATGAACTATAATAGACTAACCCTCATCATTACCCATCCCTGACAACCATCAACACCCAATCAGAGATATGGACCAATGAAGGTAACCCTAAACCCTACCGGTTACCCATCCTGCCCTGTCCACCATCAACACCCAATCAGAGATATGGACCAATGAAGGTAACCCTAATCCCTACCGGTTACCCATCCTGCCCTGTCCACCATCAACACCCAATCAGAGATATGAACCAATGAAGGTAACCCTAATCCCTACCGGTTACCCATCCTGCCCTGTCCACCATCAACACCCAATCAGAGATATGAACCAATGAAGGTATCTCTCTCTAATCTAATCCAAAACTCCAACCCCACAATCAATTTAGTCAGTGGAAAATCCATCTTGGAGAAGTTGGACTGGATCTTTTGTAGTGCTTGCCTGACTACCCAAACTCCTTGCTCCGGCCAAATGCTACGCCTACGGACGTTAGATCCAGACTCATTACCTCCCCAACGATTTCTAGTTGGTCCCAGAAACTGATGGGTTGGGCCAGAGCCAGAACACACACGGGTAAAGCAGCGTTCTTGAAAATTTGTCATTGGCTTTGATACTCTGATTGGTTAGAGGTGATCCAACTTTGATTTTTACAATACCCTCATTTTGACCACAAACGACTGAAGTATGGATCGAACGATAGAGCAGTTTGAGTTGTCAGGCAAGTGTAGAGCTAGATCCAGATACTGGTAGGCATATAGGGTGACTAACTTTCATGATTGTGCGGGACAGTCCTGCTTTTGGCCCTTTGTTTGTGCAACCAAACAATTATGTCCCGCATTTTTATCAACAAATGAAAACACCACTTATTTACAAAAAATATTTCAGTCAGACTTCCCATTTATTTGATGAGAATTGACATTCCAACCAGTCTCCATTGCAGTCACGTTGTGCTCAATGACAAGATCATAAGGATGTGGTAGTGGTGATATTGAACACTTCTCCAATCATTGTGAGATCTGATCATCTGTGCAGTGCAAGAAAGAGGCCAAAGTCATTATCGTCTAGTACTCTTGTCCAAGATCCAACAGCATAACGGCTGCTGACATGTGTCGAGGCGAAACCGTGCAATATTCCATCTGTTCACTCCATGTCTCACAATATCTACAACCACACAGAACAGCAGCCTGCCTAGAACAGCAGCCTAACACCTAGGATTTCAAGGTTTCCTCTGAATTTCACATTGAAAAGGAGTGAGTGTAGACAAATGAACAAGGTGTTCAGTGAAGTAAATCCTTGAATGCGTTCTGAGCTGAACTCCTCACCATCTTTCTCTGTAAGATCAATGAGAGGTTATGGTACAGTACTGGAACATTACATAACAAACCTGAGGCTCTTACAGAAGTAGTACTGTACCTCCAATGAGTTACAATTAAGGCACTAAAGTTCTTAAAGCAGGTAACATCAGGTGAGTTATATGGGAGCCAGGCTAAGAATTAGCTCAGTCAAGTGAATTTGATAATCCATTTAGCACCAGGGCTTCAAGTTCATTGTGAATCTTTGGTCTACGATGTTCATGTTTGGGGTGTGGCTGGCGAGTATATGATACATCTCCTTTCAAGGTGTATCACAGAATGATCCCGCAGGTGAAGAAGTCGGATGTGGACATCCTAGGCTGGTGTGGTCTGCGATTGTGAGGCCGGTTAGACTTAGCCAAATTCTCTTAAATTAAGTTGGAGGCGGCTTATGATAGAGAAATTAACATTACATTTTCTGGCAACAGCTCTGGTGGACATTCCTGCAAGCAGAATTCCAATTTCACACTCCCTCAAAACTTGAGACATCTGTGGCATTGTGCTGTGTGACAAAACTGCACATTTTAGAGTGTGGTCTTTTATTGTCCCCAGCACAAGGTGTTGTTTATATATATAATAATAATATATGCCATTTAGCAGACGCTTTTATCCAAAGCGACTTACAGTCATGTGTGCATACATTCTACGTATGGGTGGTCCCGGGGATCGAACCCACTACCCTGGCGTTACAAGCGCCATGCTCTACCAACTGAGCTACAGAAGGACCACGTTTAATCAGCTTCTTGACATGCCACACCTGTCAGGTGTATGAATTATCTTGGTAAAGGAGAAATGCTCACAAACAGGGACTTAAACAAATTTGTGCACAACATTTTTGAGAAATAAGCATTTTGTGCGTATGGAACATTTCTGGGGTATTTTATTTCAGCTCATGAAACATGGGACCAACACTTTACATGTTGTGTTTATATTTTTTGTTGAGTATAAATACAAGTTAATTCATCTTCAATCTTTGGTCTAGTACCTTCAGCTTTTGGTTGAAGAGGTTTTGCTGATGAATGGATCTCTGAAATGTGTCATGGCATCGTTTTTTAAATGTAAACAATGGCTGATTAGAAAGGCTGAGCATGATAAATAAAATGAAGAAAAAGTCAATATCGTCAAGGTTATTGCAAAGAAAACATGAACACAAAACCCTTTTATCTGTAACTCTGGTGTTTTGCAGCAGACAGGTCACTCATTGTGTTGGGACCCTCCATGTTCCAGTGCATCCCGTAGTCTTTTAGTACAGATCACTGCACAGGTCAGGGGCCTTTATCAGCACCAGACACAATACAGCTGTTGCAGCCTACTGTAATTATTACACAATTAGGACACAAGGGAGGACACATTAGTTCCTAGTTTTGGTCCCTCAAAAAGGACGGAGAAGTCTTGAGACAACAGCTTTACTTCAACAAATATATACACCCTTCCCCAAATAATGTGTTTATTTGTCACAGTCTAAGGCCGTTTGAGATAAATAAATCCAATAGGGGTACACAAACCTAAAGCTTGGGATGTAACAAGTAAACAATAACTCATATTATAAGAGATGGAGCTGGGTGAGTCAAGTCTTCATTCACATGATACAGACATGGAAAGTGAGTCATTGGTGAAATTATTGAGACCTAAAAACATCTTATGGGCAGTGGTGATCTGGACATATTTTCTCAAGATGCATTATGCCAACGCCTGTCACACCCAGAGTGGGCACACCATAGACTGCATAGGGACACACACACACACACACACACACACACACACACACACACACACACACACACACACACTATTATGACAACGGCCATCCCCAACCAGCAGCCTGACATAACCTCAATGCTCAAGCCCCTGTGTGCGTGTCCACACGAGCTCCACCCCAAACACTGCCTGCATTCCCAGCTCAGTCAAGGCCAAAAATACACCCCTTCTCCTCCCCCACCCTGTCAAAAGGGAGAAAATGAAGACGCTTCAAACTAAATACACAAGTATGCACAAAGAGCAACCACAGTGAATATAAATAATCAAATCATAACAGGAACATTGTTTTGGTGATGGTGAAATAGGATAACAAAAGTAGTACTGTATATCGATCATTACATTTTCCCAGAACCCATTGTGTTAGCCATTATTAGATTTCAATGCAGCAGAACTGACTGTACTTCAAAGCCATAGCATGCTAGCTGTTCCCATAGACTACCAGTAATTGTGCTAACGCTAGCTGGCAACTTCCTTCAAACTGCACACAGAGACATACAAATGGTATCAGAGTTCATCTGACTCTGGGGAGGTAGATAATCTCCATGTATCCCTTTAATAGAAATGGAATTCTAAGTCCTTTAAAAAAAAAAAAACATGTATAACCGTGAACAACTTCTGACATCATTGAAATAAATAATCAGAATCACTAGAAAGTAGAACCAAAATCAGTAACCCTATGAATGTGAAATTCAAGGTCGTAGCAGCATGACAGGCACCGGGACCCACTTGTAATGCACAGCTCCCCTTCTAGGGCTTGCGCGTATGATAAAGCTATGCCTTATGCCTATAATTGTTTGATCTCTACATCTGAGCGGCCGGAACGTGTCTGCACTTTCAGGAAGAGATTAGCTCAAATCCTCACACACACACACACACACACACACACACACACACACACACACACACACAGCTTATCATCATGCCGAAAACTAGCAGCTTATCTTTCCCGACAGGCTAGCCTTTGAAGTAGGAATGGGCATTTGACATTTTCTTTACTGTTCGAGTACTCGTATATGATTTTTCTTCTTACCCCAAGTACTCAAATAAAAAATAATTAATATTTTTACCTACCTACCTACCTACCTACCTACCTACCTCCGTTCAAAAGTTTGGGGTCCTGAAATGCCCCATTAAAATAACATCAAATTGATCAGAAATACCAGATATTGTTAATGTTGTAAATGACTATTGTAGCTGGAAACCAGATTTATTTGGAATATCTACAAAGGCCTAGAGGCCCATTATCAGCAACCATCACTCCTGTGTTCCAATGGCACGTTGTGTTAGCTAATCCAAGTTTATCATTTTAAAAGGCTAATTGATCATTAGAAAACTATTTTGCAATTATGTTAGCACAGCTGAAAACTGTTGTTCTGATTAAAGCAGCAATAAAACTGGCCTTCTTTAGACTAGTTGAGTATCTGGAGCATCAGCATTTGTGGGTTTGATTGTAGGCGCAAAATGGCCAGAAGCAAAAAAAAAAACTTTCTTCTGAAACTTGTCTATTCTCGTTCTGTGAAATGAAGGCTATTTCATGCGAGAAATTGCCAAGAAACTGAGGATCTGGTACAACGCTGTGTACTACTCCCTTCACAGAACAGCGCAAACTGGCTCTAACCAGAATAGAAAGAGGAGTGGGAGGCCCTGGTGCACAACTGAGCAAGAGGACAAGTACATTAGAGTGTCTATTTTGAGAAACAGATGCCTCACATGTCCTCAACTGGCACCTTCATTAAATAGTACAACAAAACACCAGTCTCAACGTCTACAGTGAAGAGGTGACTCCAGATCATAACAATGCCTAATGTATCCTAACCATTACTAACTAATGTATCGTAACCATTACTAACTAATGTATCCTAACCATTACTGATAACAAATCCTAATCCATTTCGTTACATAGGGCATTTATAGGCATTTAATTTTGTAGGCCTAAACAGAGCTTATGTGAACACAATTGAGTGAAAGAGACACGGAGGGGAAAGGGAATTTAGGGAGAAGAACGGCTTGGTTTCTTTTTTTGTTGTACCCCGCAAAAGCACATGTACAAATGGAACACTAGAGTTTAATCAAATTAACGTAATCTTCAAGACAAAATTTTACTTGCCTGTTCGGGCAGTCACAAAGCACATTCCACCAAATAGTTTTGCGGTATTTGAAAAACAAACAAACATGTAATCTCTGGTTAAAGATTGAGCTTTGACATCCGTTCGACTACTCATACCCATCCTTACTTTGAAGGGATACAAATAAAACGAACGGTAGTGTTAGAAAAACCCAAACAAGTGCAGTTGGATTCATATTGCATTGGGGTGATTGTGTCAAGACATCGTTCTATTGCTTCAGTATTTGGTGAATGCACTGCCAAATATGCCCAGCTCCATTTAAAAGCTTTAATAGCACAAATGGTTTCCTCCAACTCGGCATAAACAGTTCCATACGTACAGCCCACTTATGGTGAGAGAGGGAGCATGATGTGACAGGATCCAGAAAAAGACCTAACACCCTTCCCATCGCCCTCCAATGTCAGCATGTAGTGTCAGATCACTTCCTGGGCCACTGGTATGAATGACAGCCGCATACGAGAATGACTTCCCTGACCCCCGTATTCAACGCCATCTCCACCACCCGGCTGTGTCCGTTTCTCTCTAGTTCGCATAGTTGGGACTACTGTATCTGCCCCCATGCCTATCTAGTGACTGGGACACCAAGTTAACAACCCCAAAACAACAATATGAGTATTAATATGAACTATCTTTTCATGTCAGAGGGAGGAGGAGCGGCTTTGAGATCAGTCAATCATCAGCGTTGTGCCGCCCCATCCCATCCCATTCCAAGGACTAGAGCACGTGCCCAAATCAGTGGACGAATTGCCGCATATTTACAATACACACAAGACTGGCGTCTCTGGTCTGTTTGGAAATGCCTGGCCTCTTATTGTAACAATTGTACCCAGAAAAAAATATGAGAGAGAAGAATGTTTGTGTCCTTTCTGCTACTGAGTGTGTTGTTGGAGAGTTATATTTGTCCTGTTGAGCGAGTCTATAGCAGGAATAAATACCAAAAGGGCAACATTCCTGTGGTGCTCACCGAGATAGACATTCTGATGAATCATCCTGTGGTGCGGCAGGGACTGGGAGACTAGTCAGGATTAGTGATGTACAAATATGACAATTTTGTCCGATACTGATATTTTCCATGCCAAAAAACCTGATACCGATAACCAAGATTTTAAATTTGACCGGCTTTTTAGTACTAGTAGCATTCTAGTACAGTTAAATAGTTAACACACACACACACACACACATGGACGCAGTGGTCTAAGGCACTGCATCTGCATCTCAGTGCAAGAGGCGTCACTACAGTTCCACTACAGTCGAATCCAGGCTGTATCACATCCGGCCGTGATTGGGAGTCCCACAGGGCGGCGCACAATTAGGCTGTCATTATAATAAAGAATTTGTTCTTAACTGACTTGTCTAGTTAAATAAAGGTCTCACACACACACACACACACACACACACACACACACACACACACACACACACACACACACACACACACACACACACCATCATCAAAACCTATTTCTTTCACTTACTTGCTGTGCTGTTTCGTTCATTTGTTCAGTCGTTTCATTCTCAACCAGGATTTCTATGGATCTCTGCTATGGAACACCGTTTGTGTCTTTGCGTGTCAAATAAGCTTGTTGACCAATCAGGACCTGAATATGACTGCACGTCACTTAATAATTTAACACGTTCATACATTTTTCTACGTAGTCATTACACATTGATTACACTATCCTCTTATTTCATATGTCACAGCGATTCGTCGATACGTGTGCTACGATGCTGGTAAAGTAGTCTCGCGCAATCTACAGTACTGGTCATAAAATAAAACTAGCTAGCTCATGGATGCAAACAATGTTCTTCCCCAAAAACATAACAAAACGAAATATTCTGTTTCTGTAGCTATAGTTAGGCCTAGCTAGCTAGCTAGCTTCAAAATAAAAGTATGGCATAAACCGCAAATTCCACTATTGTGCCTTATTGTGGCTAGATTCACAACACATAACCCGGTCCGGTCAAGCCTCACTAGCCAGATGAAGCTAGCTGGCTGCTTATAACGTTAGCTTTGGGCAACAGGGTTAAGTAGCTGGCTAGCTATTAATTTTCATAAACTGAAATTCAATTTCAATAGGCGAACAACAAGTGGCAACCTAGCTAATACTTACTTACAAGGATTCCTAATTCATTGCTAAGAATATTGAAAATGACTGCAGTTTCTACTGGTCATTGTTTTCAGGCTGGTTGTGCACTAGCTAGGTACCAAGCTGAAGCTGGCTACCCAAGAAGTTGCGGTCGAACAAATGATGCTTTATTACCAAAGCAGTATTGTAAACACATCGTTTGTGGCCGGTGTTTGCAGACTTTTTGTACAGCTTTGACAGTGCTACTGTATCTTTTTTGACATGCAATGAGCCAAAATGGCAGTCCATAGTATGCATGTCCTGAAGATAATAGCAGTGACGCCATTACTGTGTAACTCCGGTAGGGCAACATCTGAAAAATAGAGCACTTGGTAGTGTGTACCGGTGCTCGACCACTCAGTGAAAGCCAACATCATCCACGACAGAGAATGGTTGATTGTCAAGGGCAATCTTGGCTTTAATGGATTTTGCCTTTGAGTTGTCTAGCAGTCATTTTGAAAGTGTAAGAACCTTTCAGCGAGACTTGTTGACTGCGAGATCCACACAGCAGACATTGTGGGCTAGGTTAGGAATGTCGTGTAGCACAATTTTACATGGCGTCATTACGTCATATAACCTACATTACACGTCAGCTTTGACATCGGTTTGCACATCGGCGTTTAGCTAGACATCGCACCGATATCGATGTTGGCATTTTTAGCTAATATCGGACGATTCTGATATGTTCACCAAAACATTGTGCATCCCATAGTCAGGATCGAGGGAAAGATGAACGGAGAAAAGTACAGGGAGATGCTTGATGAAAACCTACTTGAGGCTGTAATCGCTGCCAAAAGGTGCTTAAACAAAGTAAAGAGTAAATGATCTGAATACTTATGTAAAAACCTGTTTTTGCTTTGTCATTACGGGGTATTGTGTGTGGATTGATGAGAAAAAAAACTATTGAATACATTTTTAGAATAAGGCAGTAACGTAACAAAATGTGTAAAAAGTGAAGGGGCCTGAAACATTTTCGAATGCACTGTACATTCTGATGAATCATCCTGGAGTGTACATTCTGATGAATCATCCGGGAGTGTACATTCTGATGAATCATCCGGGAGTGTACATTCTGATGAATCATCCGGGAGTGTACATTCTGATGAATCATCCGGGAGTGTACATTCTGATGAATCATCCGGGAGTGTACATTCTGATGAATCATCCGGGAGTGTACATTCTGATGAATCATCCGGGAGTGTACATTCTGATGAATCATCCGGGAGTGTACATTCTGATGAATCATCCGGGAGTGTACATTCTGATGAATCATCCGGGAGTGTACATTCTGATGAATCATCCGGGAGTGTACATTCTGATGAATCATTCATGTCTGTGTAGTCAATGGAAAACAATCCTACATGGGAAAAAAATCTAACACATATTGTGTTCCGCACATAGGATACTGTGTTTTCACATTAGGTTCATGAACTACATATTCATTCATCCCTACATCATGAAAACACTAGCGTTCCAACTTCCGGATGTGCTTTAACATGGATGTAACATAACAACCTCATGATGCGTCTCAGGTAGACCCTGCTGTTACAGCATATGGTTAAAATTATACCTGTGGTGAGGGGTTTGTCAGAATGGGTGCTCACAAAACACACAAACTCTCCCAGAGGGAGTGCAGTTAAACTGTGAATTCTGGCGCACTGATGTGAACTTCACCACTGTGGCTCCATGTTTTTCTGCTGGCTGGCAGGCTCTAAGATGCTTTGATGGCTTAACCAATGGGGAAATGTAAGCAATAGCCCAGGAACATCTGTTGGGAGTATAATCTGCAGGGCAAATCCATTGGCTTTAAATCTCTCTGCAGACACTCACATGGGATGCCTTCACACATTCTAGAATGAATGGAGAACGAGTGGTAAAGAGGAAAGCCTCTTAGTGATGAGAAACAAGTGGCTAGCCATGGCAACCAGGAAGAACTGAACTTTGCTCAGTGCTTTGTGCCAGTTTGAAAAGGGACTCCGTTCCCCTGTGGTCAAGCTCTTTGTAACTCCATGTTGTCACTTGTCAAACAAATTAAGCCAACTCTCATCATTTTCACAATGTTACAGAAAACGTGACATTAAAGTGTTTGTTTTATGCTTCTTGCACCGATCTTAAATTATGCTATACTTTTTTGCATTGCAATTTCAGAAAATGTCAATAGTGGAATGATAGCGTTTCACAATATTACTTACCCACCAGTGTTGTGATTGGCTGTGATACTCCCCTATTGATTTCTCCCGCAGGAGCGGCCTCTGTTGTCAAAATGGTAAAGCTGTTCTGACTTTGTGGCTATGTGTTATGTAGTGGAAATCGCTCTGTCATTTCCTGTCTGCTAAAATTCTACACTGTTCGCTCAATTTCAGTTTATGCGAGAAAACAAGCACGGAATAGTATAGGAAATCATTGTACCATCTAAATCGTTGTGAAATATATTTTGTAACACCTTTATTAATCAGTTTCTTACTTCGAGAGAAGTTCTGAGTGCAGTCAAACTCAGCAATCAACTGTTTCGTAAAGAACTTGCGAAACCAGTTCAGAGAACTTCAGAGTAAGAAACAAATGAAACATTGGGGTTAAAAAGTCAGAACTATCCCTTTCAAATGCTAGCTCCCAACTATCGACATCGGTCAAACGAAATCCCACAATTTTAAACCATCCCCTGAAGTAATACAGTTTCAACAGGTTGCTACTACAGAGACTAATAGCATCCTTAAATAAAGCAGTGGTAGATTTAGAACAGCAACATGAGCTAGGCTAGAGACTGGTCTAGAGACAGCATGGCTACTCTGGCCCGCCAGCTCCATATCTGAATTCCATCCCACATTCCATTGGAATTCCGCTACGATTCTCTGCAGAGTCCAGGAGAGGGAGAGAGGGAGGGCTCTTTTTTGGGCCCCTTGTCACTGGCAAAAGGGAGAGGAACACACTAATTTTATTTATTCCCGAAGGCTTGAAAGAATGTAAGGGAACCGATTGGAGAATCTCGGTTGGCATGTTGACGGAAAATAGCGGGCAATCTACACAACCAAGCAGAAACAAGGTAGCAGAGGAGGAATGTCAAGCAGTTGAAAATGACAGCTATATACTTCCCTCTGGGGTAGAAACCCTAAAAATGTCACTTGTAGACAAATAAGTCTGGTGCAGTTGAATCTTCTGGTCGCCTTCAAGCCCTTCAGAATCTTTTGGAGTAGACTACTACAGAGATATATATGCAAGCATGGCTGTTCCAAAGTCATGTTGCTCTTTTGTGACTCTTCCAACAAACTGATAGGAAGTCAGCCAAACAATGTTTGGAATAAAAATAATTTAAAAAACATTCCACTTTTCATCAGGGATGCTTTGGAGAAAACAAGACTAAATTTTTGTTGGCTTTCAGTGGGGGAGGTCTGAAAAGGAAGTATTCCTTCACTTCAACCAAGTGCATTCTTCACCATCTGCCCACAGCTTAGTTGGATCAGAATCATATCCAGATAGAGATATGACACTGTTGATTCTAAAAGTCGTGCAAAACAGGTGTTGCACTACAACTAAATTACCTTGGCTAAGATTATGTTTACGAGATCAAAGTAACTGAGTTGGTTCACACCATCTTAACAAAGCCATGGTCAGCTCAGGCGATACAACATCCTCCCTGCATGCTTGCTGAGAAAATGCCAGTGAGTTAGTGGAATACCTCCTTTGTGGAGCCACTTAGTTTTTAATCCAATTAGACTGTGAAACCACAGCATTCTTGGGAGTTGTGTGCTCTCAGAAAACGCCTGTGTCAAACTAATTGTGGTAACATTTGTGACCTGCACTCGCGACAAGGCCGCCGGGCCAGGCAGGCAGCCCGGTGGAGCTGAAGTCATCAAAGGAGAGTTAACCAGGATACTTTTTTTTATTTAACCTTTATTTAACAAGGCAGCTCAGTTAAGAACAAATTCTTATTTACAATGACAGCTTACACCGGCCAAACCCGGACGACGCTTGGCCAATTGTGCGTCGCCCCATGGGACTCCCAATCACAGCATGTTTGTGATACAGCCTGGATTCGAACCAGGGTGTCTGTAGTGACGCCTCTAGCACTGAGATGCAGTGCCTTAGACCAGCCTGGTTCAGCCATATGATAAAAGAGAAAGGCCCTGTTACAATCGGAACGGATACAAGGGACACCCCCAAGTCACAAAGAACTTTTGCAAAGATATTGTCAATTCTGGATTCATTTTCAAATGATCACGTTCAGTCAAATTTGTGAGTTTGACTGATCTAGAAAGCACTAAAGAAAACTCAGGCCTGAATTGCATGTGTGAACATGACAGGTCTGTGTGTGTCAAAGCGCATCAGGAAGTCAAAGTTGCCTGGTTTTGATAGCACGGTTGTGAGGAGGAATTGAGGAAAATTCCAAAGGCTAGCATAATGCTGGAGAGCTTGTTCCCAGATGTGTGTGTAGACTGGGTGGTAGCTTGTAAACCAGTGGAGGCTAGTCAAAGAAGGAAGGGGAGGACCTTCCTCAGTAAATTAAAAATATTTTTTTAGTTTTTTTACATAATTGCTATATAATTGCTATAAATATATATTATATATATATATATTATATAGCAATTATGTTAAAAAAATAATAATAAAATTTACTGAGGAAGTTCCTCCCCTATAATAAAATGTGGTGAGTAGTTGACTCAGAAAGACAATAGTTGAACAGTTTTGAACAAATTAACGAATTCAAGACTGTGTGTAGTGGTTATGATATGGTTCGGGAAGGTTTTCGCCTGGTCACATACAGCTGATGTGTTGTGCATTGAAGTCCACAAGCGAAGAGAAAAGGTGAGAAGAGAGCGCAAAGATGCGTGAAGGAATACAACATGGCTGCTATGAAAGTTAATTGTGATCAGGGGTGTATTCATTCTGCCGATTCCGTTCAAAAGTGGATTAAATGGAAGCAAACGGAACAAGGATAAACGTACATAAATTTGTATTTAAAAAAAATTGTTTGCAACTGTTGGACTAATTATTACACCCTAAATCAACTAGATACAGGCAACAGTGTGCAAGGCGGTATTGAATGTGTGCACCTACATTGTAAACTTTCATTCATAGGCTAGGTTGTAGCAACCTCATGATGGGTATAGGGAAAATTATATCATGTAGTAAACTAAACCTATCGCTGTTACATTGAACTGGGTGAATGGAATATGAATGACAGTCATATAATATGCTGTAAATAAGGCCATGCTCATGAAAAAAAATATGTTTTTGTCCTCCCTCATCTTAAAACAGTACCGACCTCCACTGTTGTCAACACATAGGTGTTGGGGACAGGCCCTCTAATAGGTTTTGTACACCGCACTGAATGCCTCCAAGCCTAGCTATCTGGCCACTGTAGCTAGTAACGTTATAATTAAATGACAACGGATGTTTCCATGAAGCAGCCTGTTGGGAGTCAATGCAGTCACAACAGCTAGCTAGTTAGCATATCATGCTAACTGTTTCGATAATGTTAGCAAGCTAGCTGAAACTCTATCCATCTATAGGCTGTATGTGATAATAGAGTGAATTCAAATTGTTGCTCGGTCATCTTGCTAGCTAGTTCTCTAGCTGTGGCCATCTGGCTAGTATCAACATTAGCATTCTACAACAATAGCAGCATTAGCGCGGCTAGCTAGCTAGCCAACATTGGTTATAGACAATAAAGCAACACCCTGGGACATGCATTGCGAAACAATGCTACTACCACCTTCTGGTTTGGAGTGTTTTAACAAGGTTGAGCAGCTGACAACCTTAAGGTCTTGACTGACGAAACTCTGTTCAGGAGGTGCCAAGTACTGTGAGCAAGCAAACTTTAGACAATCCTACCAGGTAAGTTCTCTTTTTTACAGCTTTGTTTGCCAGAGCACTACAACGACATTGCAGATGGTAAGACCTGGGGCAAGCTAAATGCTAAAATGGCATCTAACAGTCAGCAGAGAATCTGGTGGGAAAGTTGACACTTTACCATCTTTAGAGTGAGTAAGTATTGTCTATGTGCAAGAGATTGCTACAGAACAAGCCCATTTGGTTGATCAACTGTTTAAACAAGGCCTTATAACTTGGCTCCCATGTAGTGATCCTTCCTCAATTCAAACCAAGTATGATGTAACTGAAGTGGACGATTAGAGATCAATAAGCTGTCCAGTTATGGCATTTATGGGAGGAGAAAATGTTACAGGGCTGCTTCAGGAACCAGCGAACCTGATGCACGCAGCCATGGGACCATGATATGAGCAGTGATGAGAATTCCACATTCTTGCGCTTTCATTCCCACAGTGAAACAGGAAGTTGATATGCACGTCCTCCTTCATGTTTACGTCGACTGCAAAGACGCAAAGTTCAGCCTCGAGCAAACTATTTTCAACTATATTCTATAACAAAGAATATAACAAAGTAGTTAGATACTTTGAGAGGGTAAAGTATGGCCATGATATTGACAAGACAAGAACATAAATTGTATTTCTGTCATGGAAAAAGGCACTTCATTCCAAACTAGAAATAAAAGTAGGTTTGTAAATTCAATTACAGATGGTTACAGACTTAATTCAATATTCTAGTCAACAAATGTAGGCTATTCATGTAGATATTCTGAGAACTACCGTAACAGCGGAGTGTGTGTTTAAATGACATGGCAGCTGATTCTCAGCTGAATCCTGAAAAAATGTTTGAAATAAATGTCTTCATCTTGAAAGATGATTTCTAAAGCACAGGAAAACATAATGAGATGCCCATATCTTCAGTTTTTCAATCCTGTTATTAAATAATAGTCCAGTTAGTGAAGACAATACCTTGTAAGGGGAAGACAAGGTAGGGCTACCAGTGGTATGGAGGGGGGGCCACTCTTACATTCCCAGTCAACTAAACAGTAGTAAACAGAGAGATTCCTTTACACACGTCCACTCGAGAGTTCGATCAGATCAGCATCTGCGTGCTAACAACATACTCTCTGTCAAACACAAGCTAACATTATAGTGGTGAGAATGACAATCTTTCCATCTGTCAGGTCTAGACAGAAGACAACACAGTCACTTGACAGATCACAGAGGCAGGCAGATCTCCTAATGTAAGCAATGACACAGCTAGCGAGCTATGCCAAATATCTGCTAGAGTGTGTGTACTGTACGCCTTGCTAGACACTGAAGGGGAACCCGACCGTACACCAAGGCTGAGTGACTTGGTATAAAAGAGAGATCTCGTAGGTGTTCCCTTCCAGTGGCTCCTATGTAGACCATGAGGAGGGTCAAGTTTATCCACCACCACATGATTGACAGCGTGTTGTTCAACATCCAGTCATCTTGTCATGTAGGCTTTCTGCCGGTAAGGTAAAACATCATTCTTGGAAGCCAGGGGGTAATGAAAAATAATATGAACAAAAACTTACATACGAGAATACAGTAGTTAGTCTGAGGGCAATTCTGACACTACCAGGAAACAATGTATCCAGTCCTAATCCACCTCATTCTTTATTTTAATTTAACTAGGCAAGTCAGTTAAGAACGATTTTTAATCTACAATGATGGCCTACCCCGGCCAAACCCTAACCCGGGCGACGCTGGGCCAATTGTGCGCCACCCTATGGGACTCCCAATCAAGGCCGGTTGTGATACAGCCTGGAATCAAACCAGGGTCTGTAGTGACGCCTCTAGCACTGAGATGCAATGCCTTAGACCGCTGCGCCACTTGGGAGCCCCATTCTACTCAACTTTTTGTCAGAAACATTACAAAACTGTACAATTGTGGCCTTTATAACTATCTACTTGTTAGTGTAGCTCAACAAGCAAATGATGAAGACAAAGTGCATAAGCCCCCACAAAGCTAATGCATGAAGTAACTTTAAAATTAAAAGCGCTGCCGCTGGTTGCTTGAAGCTTAATCAAATACACTGTGTAAACGTGCACTGGAGCTTGCAGAAGGTGATGATGGGGGGGGATGATCAGCATCATAAACGATGATCTTGGACTTACTGAACTCGCTGGCATTTGAACACACAGTGAGCCCATTAGCAGAGTCGGGAATGCAAAACAAATGACTTATTTAGCTGGAGAAATAACAGTGCATGTTGCCTTGACCAAATTTGGCTGGCTGAAAACACTGACATGGAGCAGCCTGCGAAACACACACACACACACACACACACATCTTCTAAACATGAGTGAGAGTGAGCAAGGACACACTGTACTGTACTGACATCAATTAAATCTAGGGTTTCTTTACTTATACTGTGCAAAAAAAATCTTAAAATGCAACATGCAACAATTAACAATTTTATTGAGTTACAGTTCATAGAAGGAAATCAGTCAATTGAAATAAATTCATTAGGCCCTATTCTATGGATTTCACATGACTGGGGAGCCAGGCCCAGCCAATCAGAATGAGTTTTTCCCACCAAAGGGCTTTATTACAGACAGAAATAAACTTGGCATTGTGTTGTGTAACAAAACTCCACATATTAGAGTGGTCTTTTATTGTTTCCAGCATAAGGTGCACCTGTGTAATGATCATGCCGTTTAATCTTGATACGCCATGCCTGTCAAGTGGATGGATTATCTTGGCAAAGGAGAAATGCTCACTAACAGGGATGTAAAACAAATTTGTGCACAAAATTTGAGCGAAATAAGCTTTTTTTGAGTATGGAAGATTTCTGGGATCTTTTAATTCAGCTCATGAAGCAAACACATTACATGTTGCGTTTATATTTTTGTTCAGTATAGCTTGCCAATCTGTTACTATACAGTACAACCAGGGATACATTTTTTAACGCTATTTATTAATTTAAAAATGTGCAATATGCAGAAATCGCTCCCCCATTTCCTGGTTGCTAAAATTCTAATAGTTTGTGACAAAACAAGCCATATATAATGTAGAGAATCATTGTACAATCTAAACCACTGTGAAATATATTTTCAACAACCAAAAACATTGCATTTTTAGCTGGTGTACAAAACCGAAAGTAAAAGACGCAAAAATGGTACTTAAGAACGGGAAACATAGAAAGTGCACATAGAACGTATCTACATCTTCTTAGGACTTGCTTTCAAGTCTTTTGAAAGATCTAAGTCTATAAGTCAAATTTCTGTTTATTTTGGTGAGCTAGCCCAAAAAGTGACATATTGCAGCTTCAAAGCTATTTATTAAGGCTGTTTTATAAGGCCATGGTTCAGCCAAAACGGCCACAATGTGCTCTTCCCAATGTGAGCATGCCTCAAAAGGTGGGGCCAAATTCAGAGGAGCCAATAGTGGCAGTTATGGCACATTTGAATTCTGTTGTTGATGTCTGTAAACAGGAAGTTGCCTCACTGTGTACAATGATGTCATAGTGCTTAGTCCACCTTTTAACAAAGCGACCTGTAAATGTAGGTGGTACAGAGTGGATATCAAAAGATGGATGGGAGCAGTCCTAATACTCTTTTATTGGCTGTAAAGGTTCCACATGACTTTCCTGTTGACGTTGCCAGTCTCCCGCCCACGGGGCTTCCTCAGGGGAAGCTCTGAATGGCTGTCCAGGGAGAACATCCTGAGGCCATGGGGTCACTGTGGATCTGACTTCAGAAAAGGCCTAATGGCAGAGACCAGCTGGGACAATGCAACAGCATGAACATCCCTTCACTTTGCAATGTTCCCCTTCCATTATTGAAATGAGCTACTGAGCTAACTCTGTCTTGCTCTTACATCTTACAAAATATTTGGCTTCAATCGATCTCAAATTGGTTGTAATGGAATATTCTAGTTTGTGAGGATGTAGCATCAGAGAAACATGACAGTGATACATTTGATACATAGTTGCATTGTCTTGCAAAACCTACCTTTTCTCTGACTCATGCACTCAGTTGGTTGACGTCACATATACAGTAATTCCCCGGGAGGATACGTATAATCGGGCTATCCAGGAAGACATCCACCAGCCTAGACGGTGCTTTAGGAAAATACCAATATGTTATCTTTCACCTGCTTTGAATAGCCAGAAGTGATCATGGTAGGTGTAATGCAAATACAAAAATCACTGGATATGAGTAGCTGTACAACTCAGTCAGCACAGTGAGAGAAAAAAAAAGAAATTCTGTTGTAAACAGACATTCATTCACTCTGCACAAATGGGGAGTTTGGCAAACACTATGGAACACCACTGTTTTAGACCATTCAAATTAAGATCAGCTATGAAATATACAAACGTTCAATTTTGGCCCACAATGCAATAGTCCTGTACTTCCACATTGCTATTTTCATAAATAGATCTTCACTGTTGAATTTGATTAGATATTCAGGTTCTCAAAAAAGGTCATGCTCACTTCCATCATTTTGAGCAGTCAGCGTTTGAAATACACATTTCCTGTTCTGGTATATTTCACAGTGGATTCAAATGGCCGTTGTGAGTGAGATCATCATTTTTGCCTTGAGTCAATCTTTTTTCCCTCCAAAGTTATACACAATCTGAACTTGCAAAGCAACAGCAGGGCCAGCATGGACTGTGCCTTTTAATGTTGAGATATGGCTGGATAGATTTCATACATTTTCTTTAACAGTCTGCAAACTGTCCAAATGATATGTTTGGGTATTCTGCAAAAGATGATTAGGAGTAACATTGTCTCAGTGGAATCTTTTGCCAAAACAGGTGATACTTTAAATGATGAAAAGGGGAAATTAATCACAAAACATAGCAAATCAGATCTTGTTCCCTAGCCCATACTGGTTCTCTCTTTCTGTTCCTCCGTATTACTCTCATCTATTCATCTCTCAGGTTTTCTTATTTGGTCTCTGAGATTACCAAGAACCCTTCCTTCTTAAGGTGTCGGCTAACATGGCAACTTCAAAAAGATTCCTGGCCTAAATATAACATTTAACTGCAAGACCCATGCTGCTTAGGAGTCTAGACATCTACCGTGATACCTACGCTCAACGGTAACACGCCTATTTAAACCAAGGGAGCCTGTCCATTTGTATGTGGTTGGAAGAAAAAAAAAAAGTTGATTTTATAGTGATGATGAAAAGATTGATACAGTTGCATATTGCAAAATTATATTGATATTTGACTTCAATTATAAAAAATGTTTTTTAAAAATTGTAAATGTTTTGCTACGGTAGGTAGCGTTGGCAAGCGCTAGTCTGCTGTACCGGCACCAAAACTCCAATATTTTTAATCCTATAGCTTTTTCTCAATCTTCTTTTTAAATATTGAGCCAGCCTGTTTTTAGGACTAATTTCCCTGACTGACCAAAACTAGTTCTCATTCTGTCTCTTATCTCTCTGCAGGAGACATATAGTGAGCAATTAGTTTGGAACATCAAAATCGCAATAAAATCCCAGGATCGATTCACAATACATATGGAATCGTGACAATAGCAATACATATCGGCACCTAAGTATCATGATAATATCGTATTGTGAGGTCCCTGGCAATTCCCAGCCTTATTATTTTACGGAGTAAATATTTTTATATTTAACTAGGCACGTCAGTTAAGAACAAATTCTTAATTACAATGACAGCCTACCGGGGGTACAGTGGGTTAACTGCCTTGTTCAGGGGCAGAATGGCAGATTTTTACCTTGTCAGCTCGGGGATTCAGTCCATCAACCTTTCGGTTACTGGCCCAACGCTCTAACCACGAGGCTACCTGCCTCTTAACCACGAGGCTACCTGCCTCTTAACCACGAGGCTACCTGCCTCTTAACCACGAGGCTACCTGCCTCTTAACCACGAGGCTACCTGCCTCTTAACCACGAGGCTACCTGCCTCTTAACCACGAGGCTACCTGCCTCTTAACCACGAGGCTACCTGCCTCTTAACCACGAGGCTACCTGCCTCTTAACCACGAGGCTACCTGCCTCTTAACCACTAGGCTACCTGCCTCTTAACCACGAGGCTACCTGCCTCTTAACCACGAGGCTACCTGCCTCTTAACCACGAGGCTACCTGCCTCTTAACCACGAGGCTACCTGCCTCTTAACCACGAGGCTACCTGCCTCTTAACCACGAGGCTACCTGCTTCTTAACCACTAGGCTGTGTTCAAGATATCAACAAACAAAATAGTTCTCCATTGCAATATTTCTCTCATGCTTGCATTTACCATTTGAGTGAATGAAGCCCTTCAGTTTGTTTGGAGAATGTCAAAACATTTAGAGAGAAAACATTCTTGAGAACATGCATACTTGCCATGGTCAACGGGATTACTCACCTGTACAAACGCCTGTCAAACAACCATTCAGTCACATGCTGCCGTGTCAAATGGGTGCTTCGAGCACATCTTGGAGGCAAAACGTATGTGACCTTAGCAGTTTTAATTTAAGACAAGTTAGAAATGGTGTACCAACAGGAATAGAAGTAATGTTGCACCACCACAAGGGCGGTTCTACCATTTTAAACTGCCATTTCTACAGCAAAAGAAATACCACAATATTTTAGCTGGCAAACACCCTTACACATTATCTTGGAGCAGTGGAACCCTTGAGTGATTCCAACAGCTCGGCCTAGTCTAGAGCCATGTCTCTCCCTTGGGAAGTTAGTTATGTTTCCTGTCCATAGGATTAAAGATAGTTCTGCAGTAGGAGCTCATTGCTATAAATGCCCTAAAAATAACTACATTACACATCCATAAGTTTAAAATAAATCATGTAGTTATGTGATGGAGTGAATGCAGGGCATTGGGTTTGATGCCTCTTAAAGATGCTGCAGTGGACAGGAGAATCATAAATTACTATTAACTGCTGAAGAATGTGTTGTTAGGCCAATATATAGGTCCTTGGAGATGCTCAGAGACATTTGTTGTTTGTATGAGTAGGTCCCTGTATAGGAGTAGGTCCCTTTATAGGAGTAGGTCCCTGACAACATGACAGGGTCTAGGCAAGATGGGAGCCATGAGATGAGAATAGTCAGACCCCAGATATGTTGAGAGACCAGAGTAGCCTGGTCCCAGATATGTTGAGAGACCAGTGTAGTTTGGTCTCAGATGTTAATGCCGTATAGCAAACATCTATGGTCACCTGTTTATAAACCGATCTGGGACCAGGCTAGATCCAGAGGTGGAGCAGGGGCGCCTCCCACAGTGCACCTTTCTTGTGTAGTGTGAAGGTGCCCCTAGACACTGATATTGGGACAGTTTAGCATTTTCCCCACTAATGGTTAAGGCTAGGATTCATGAAACTGATCCTCGATCTGTTCCTAGGAGAAACATCAGCCCGTACCCACCTCTCTGCTGCTGAGGAATCAGCAGGATCCTCCTGCAGCACCCACACACCCCTGAGGACAAAGGAGGCCTTCATTCCCCCAGAGCCAAGTACAATACCACACAGTTGTGGCCCTCAATAGCAACCTTGTTACCCAGGGGAGAGTCTGTGGCACATGCTGCTCCTTGCCTTGCATTTGTCTGAGGCGGAGCTGGCTACGGTCATCGGCAGTATAACGCATTGCCATTCACACTTTAATGGAGTGGCAATGGGGGCCATTGAGTAGCTTTCACTTTCAAAGCCTATATCGAAGTTGAAAAGAAACAGTGTAGCCGTTTTACAATTTCTGGGCAGAAAGTACAGGGCACATTTAGGACATAGCCCATTTCCTGGTTCTGTAACACCTGGATCAAAAATGCACTGACTGAGACACTTGCAACAGAGGCTCTATAATACAAAAAAAATGTATGTACAATACATTGCTTCATGTGTGATCTCTTATGAATACCTTCAGACAAACTAAGCCATGTAAAGAATCAGACCCGTAATGGATCAGCAGACACCAGTGATGTAATTCATGATGAACATGCCCAGTACACGCCATAGAAATCGAATGACTAGTAAGTGCACTTCTAGATGGCCTTGAGGCTCCATGACAGAGGAGCAAGGTGATAGTTTAAAATGCATCCAGACTAACTTCTGATACTGACAATAGCTTTACAGGCTTAAAATAGGCATGGAAATAAAGCAAACATGCTGTTGGGCTGAATCACTCAACTCCTCATTGACGATGCACCGACTCATCTATTGAGCCTCTCTCAGTGTTCAATAGATACATGAAGTCCTGTTTGGCATCTTGTCTTTAATAAAGGCTTCTGTTGGCTTCTGGGCCACAGAAAAACACAAAAAAAAGTGGGCCCTTTGTTGGCTTTTTGATTTTTCCATCATAGAAACATAAAATGCCGAACATGAGTGTTATGGATGGACCATTTTCAGCTATGATGGTTAGACTACAACATCCACTTGTTTCATGTTGTCAACGTTATGAATAATAACCAGATAAGTACAAACATGACAACTGACATTTTGTGAAAAACACTTTTACCCTCCCTGTTGCTCAACAATGACCATTTCTTTCAATAACCTAAACGAGGCACACATTCAAAACAGAATTGAATTCACAATACAAGCACAGAGACATGATTGAACTGAATGCTCTCTCAACCACCGATTAAAGAGTAACAGACAGTGAAACAGTCGAGAGCCTCAGGCAAAACCAAGCTTCTGACACTATCAGTCACACAAGACCGACTACTGGCCTAGGCTAGCCTCAAATCAATTATAATTATTGCTGTGTCATGAGCAATTTCTCAATGGCACCCGTCCCCCTCCCCACCAACTGTCACACGGCCTCGATGAGTGACTGTGCGCTGCTCAAGGACAGTGGTTGTTGGCTTTAATAATTAGGGTCTGTGTGCACTTCCCGGCACTCTTTTTTTAATTGAAACAGTTAACTGTTTCATCCAATTGATTTACTAGTTGACAATTTATAGAACTCAGCATTGCACGTGTCCTAACAGTAAGACACATTGTAATAAAATCAGGTTAAGGTGTCGACACACATTGCAGAAGAAAACCCACAGAAAACAGTATAAAATAGTAGACTGTACAAAACCATAAAACTAAATACCAGAAAAATCTAGAAGGAAATCACATCAATAACATGTTTTTTCCTCCCCATATAGCAAGAATGTAGAAGTGCTGTTCTGTTCTGAAGTCCACTGTGTGCCTTACTGCCTTCCCAAAGAACATTTACAAGTAGCAACAGGAAACATGCCCTGCCGCGTTACCTGAAAACTGCTGAGTCTAGCTAGGCCCTATCAAATCCCTCACCTGCAAGCATATATCAATCACATTGCTAGCTATTCATTGGCTCCATTTCTCCTGAGCCACATGTGTCCCCACAGCTACATAGTTTGTTCTGTCACACGGAAATGGTGACGCCACACCCCATCTTGGTGTTGGAATTCACACCCAGAGGCTGCATATTTTCTCTAGCTTGTTTGACAACTGCAGAACACACACACACACGGCCTTGAAACGTTATTGAAGAAGTTAAGGCAATCCAAACTACAACCATGGAAAAAGATTAATGAACCAAAACTAGACCATGGAACACTTATTTGAAATGTGAATCTGTGTTAGGTAGGCTTCTCTATAGACAAAGCAAGGGTGCAAAAGGCATTGGGTTACACAATGACTGCTGTTAACTACATATACAGTAGCTTGTTACTTGAAGCCAAATAGACACATTTTCATACAGGTTGGATACCATATTCTGGCTTCATGTAAAGTTTTAATAACGACCAGTCAAATGAAGTAACTGTTTACAGACAGCTACCCAACTCAGACTGGCTGCCCAGAATATGAATATAGGTAGTGTTGATGACAGTGGCTGAGCCAACCAACAGTGCGAACGATACAAAGTAACACACCTTAATGTAGTCTAGAGATTTAGGACGTGACACGGATACATTTGGCTAGGATTGTAGGCTGACCTAGTTGTATGGTAAACTCACTGCATACCAAAATGTACAGCGTGCTGTGTTTAATGCATACAAATTCATTTTTTCCTTATTTATTTACGAGCAATAGGCCAATAACTGATATGTAATGCACGTATTCATGCCTTGAGGCACTGTTTCGCTTCCGTATTTAAAACACTTCTCTAGCTACAAAGTTCCAGGAAATCGAAGTAACGTTACAATTTTCAGTTTAAGTATTTTTACATTCTCGTTTCAAAATCCTTTTTCTTTTCTTCTTCGATATGAGCTACGACTAGGCTACTGCTCTGAAATATTTGTCAAGAGGTAGCCTATTCGGCCCTCAAACTATTCGAAGTGCATAACTCGGTGAAGTGTAGAGAATGGAGGGGTTGAAAACTTCAAAATCGGACTTGACGTCACGCGCAGTCAGGCATAGTTCTGAACTAAAACACGTACATTGTATCTCGACTCACCTCTTAGTTCCTCTTCCAGCGAAGATTTCCCGCTTTCAAAGGTGAAATATCGAAATTAAATCCCTTTCCCCAGCAGAAATGGTGTTCTAAATGCTGGTAAATGTCAGATAGTGATTTTTCAACTCCCTCCCGAGTCCCGTTCTTTAGAGGCGGTGGTACAAACTCCACCCTTCAGCGACTCAAAACCACAGCACACTATGATGCAGGCATGGGGCGGTGTATCAGCGGGACTCAGAACTTGTGGATTTCGTGTAAATCAACGTCAACTTTTCTATTAAACCGCAACGTCACTGAATTATTTGTGAATGACACATATAGCCTAACAAGCCCCATTTTAAAAAGTCGACTCGTTACCAAATGCAGAGATTTGGTTACATCCGTCACCTCACCCGCAAATAGATCAAGTAGTTTACTGTATTATGATAGTATAGCCACCAATTAATATAACCTATTAGACATCATTTGAAAGCAAATCGTAACAATAGGCCATTGACCAAAGGTCCTCCACATCAGGTCTAAAACGTAACAGGTCAGCTAGGAATGTCAATTTTGCGTCAGCTCTAGAAAACCGCAGAAATGCTGCCACCATTTGGTATAACAGTGCGTCTACAGGTGTATAAGTCTGTAAAATGGTGGAAAAGTTGTGCAACAAATCAAATCAAATTTTATTTGTCACATGCTTCGTAAACAACAGGTGGAGACTAACAGTGAAACGCTTGCTTTATACGGGTCCCTTTCCAACAATGGAGAGTTAATATAAAGATGCAAAAATAAAAATAGAAAATATTGACATGGGGAATAAATACACAGTGAATAATAAGGAGTAAAAAGTAACATGGCTATATACAGGGAGTACCGTGTCGATGTGCAGGTGTAGGAGGTAATTGTGGTAGCTATGTACATATACGTAGGGGTAAAGTGACTAGGCAACAGGACAGATAATACACTGTATCAGCAGCGTATGGGGTGTGTGTGGGGGGTTAGAGTCAGTGCAAGAGAGTCAGTGCAAAAAAGGATCAATGTAGATAATCCGGGTAGCCATTTGATGAGCTATTTAGCAGTCTTGTTTAGCAGTCTTATAACCAGTGGTAGAAAAACTACCCAATTTCCATACGTACTTGAGTAAAAGTAAAGATACTAGAAAATAACCCAAGTGAGTCACCCTGTAGAATACTACTTGAGTACAAGTCTAAAAATATTTGGTTTTAAATATACTTAACTATCGAAAGTAAATGTAATTGCTCAAATATACTTCAAAATAAAAAGTAAAACGAATGTAAAATTCCTTATATTAGGCAAACCAGAATGGCACAATTTTCTTGTTTTTTTATTTATTTACAGATAGCCAGGGGCACACTCCAACACTCAGACATAATTTACAAACTAAGCATTTGTGTTAGGTGAGTCCACCAGATCCGAGGCATTTAGGGATGACCTTGGATGTTCTCTTGATAAATGTGTGAATTTGACAATTGTCCTGTTCTGCTAAACATTCAGAATGTAACAAGTACTTTTGGGTGTCAGAGAAAATGCATGGAGTAAACATTACTTTACACCACTGCTTATGGCATGGGGGTCAATGCTGCTCAGGGTCCTGTTGGTTCCAGGCTTGGTGCACTGGTACCGCTTGCCATGCGGTAGCAGAGAGAATAGCCAATGGCTTAGGTTAACACCTTGCAGTCCTGCATTATTTCAACCAAGTGCAGAGGTGACAACACCTCAGAAATCAGGATGCTTGACTTACAAATCAACCTTTGAGTAGGGTGAAAGTTTAACACCTTTTTACCTATTGGATACAGGTATTAGCATTGATGGCATTCACTGTACAGATAGGCAGATGTAGCCTGTAGTGGCATAGTTATATTTATAGACTTGTGGATTGGGCTATATTACTGATCGTTTATTGTTCAGTGTTATACTGAACCTCATCAGGTGCTATCCAACAGCAACAGGCGTTGATCCACCCTGTTGCATGTGTGGTTTGTGTGTTGTTGGATCAGATCCAAGATCTTTTATGAAGTCACAGAGACAGCCATCACTTCATCTCCTCACCATTCTTGGTCATTAGAAGACGGGGGGATCCACATACTACCACCCCAAGGAGTAATTAAAAAACGCTAAATTGTAATATTAATATTGAATAAAGAAAAAAGCAATCAGCAAGAGGGCATTCTAAAAATGTAATAGCCACTCCCTTCTCAAATCCCCACCAAGCCAAAACACAGGCTACACCCTCCCCAAAAGACTAGTATGAATTAAATTAGGAGGTATGGTGCACTTTTCATTTTTTCCCAACCCCCTTACTAACAGTGGCCTGACAAATTAGAAATGTTTGTTGAGGGATCTTGTGAGTGAATCTAAACATGCGTGAGCCTAGGGTTTGTGAGTTTGTTATTAGCTTATAACATACGCATGAATGTATCTGAAATAAAACACACAAACATGTTGATGCCATGACATAAAATGTACAGCAGAACACATGTACTTGCACACGCACACACAGATGGACACACACACACAGAATGGTGTGAAGATTTACAATCGTCAGGTTTTTTTTAAGTGTAAAGGTATTAAGCTTTCCCACTATCTGGTTTTTGTTTGCTTGTGTCTTTACCTTTGAACCTTTGCACTGTAGTTCCTGTGTAATTTCCCTCCCTTGATTCTCTATACAAAACTGTACCAATTTGACCCCTATCCCCAAATTACACCAACCTTCTAACAACACTTTTGGCCCAATAAGTGATTAAGCCTTACTGGTAGTGTGGGATGAATAACACCCACCAGGTAAGAACTAGGAAGGCCATCATTCAGCCCCCAGATGGAAGACTGGCTCAGGACCCAACCAGGAACTGCTCCCACCTCTGGCCCAGGAAACTGACCATCCAGGTGGACGTCATTCATGTGCTGGGTAATTTGATCCAAAAAATGACAGCCAACTGATCACAGCAATAAATCACCACCACCACGAGAGAACGAGGGAGCCCCTGGAAGAAAATGGAACAATAGTGACACAGCAATGCTTCCCCACCAACAAACCCCTCTGGCCCAGGAACCACTTTGAGAAAACACCTCTGGGCCTAGGTGGAAGACAGTGGGTGGAAGGCTTGGAGTGACTCTACTCAGACCCTTGAAACGATCTCCTGCCTCCTGGGAGCCTCAAGAGACCTTTACAGGTATGTTGTAGCAATATGAAAGAGCACTTTGGGCTGATATTTTCAGAACGACAAATAATAATTGCATTAGCATCACTTTAATAACATACATGTGTATTTAACAGAGGCATTTTCTATTTGCCTCATGCAGCACGACACATCTCTTTCACATAGAGTTGTTTGTTTTGGTTGAGTTCCATTGGCCTTTTTACAGCATCTATAAAGGTATGGAAGTCTGGATACCCCCACCCTACAGCCATATAATAAGCAGGAAACAGCCACTTTAAATGAACATATATTTATTATTCAGTTCATCTCTTAATACATCTCTACATTGTTATTACATCATCTCTATACAGATCGTTGCTATAAAAGAGACACTTGATCAGACGCCAATTTATTTATATCTACAAATATAAATAATCTTAGTACTATACATTACCCACCAATTATTTTTTTTTTTAATTATCTGATCTCAGAGAAACAATGTAAACATCAGCCATACACAGATATAAACAGAGGCAACTTATCTTGGCTGTTAAAAATTAAAATATCTGTACATTATCGTGAGTATAGCTATTTTCTACATTTAGTACATGCTTATTGTAAGGCTTCTCAAACTTGAGAGATTGGAAATGGACTACAACTCTGTCGCCCAACATTGCAGAGGAAATGCAAAACATTTATGTGAAAGAAAAAATAAGTATGCCCCCAACTCTGTTCCCTTTAAGGCTGATGTTTGCAGGTATTTCTGCCTGAGCATTTTCTGCCTGTGTCAAGATTTGGTTTCTTTACAGTCTATAAGTAGTCCTATCCCTGTCAGTGTTAAAAAAAACAAAAAAAAATGTTTGAGACCTCGGAGAAAACACAACTCTTTCATGACATTTCTTCAACACACTACATTAAAACAATAACTTGTTGGACATATGTCTTTTAAAACTGATTTAAAAGTTTCTGCACGGAGACTAAATTAACCATGTCAATTTACGTAATTCCAGGAAATAGATTTATCTGCCGAAATGTTTTCCCCCAAAAAAATATTTAAGGACAAACAAGAACTCAAACAAAATGTTATTTTACATATTGTATAGATTATCAGAGCCTGGTGAGAATTAAAGCTCTGATAAAACAGCATGCTCAATTGAGGCATTTCACCGTTTTAGTCTGTAGTGCAATCACCGCCGCGGGAAACATTGATCACATGATTTAAACATGTTGAATTGTTGCTCAGTTGGTAGGTCAAAGAGCTTGCAACGCCAGGGTTGTGGGTTACGATTCCCACGGGGAACTTGTACAAAACAATATGAACATGAATGAACTCACTACTGTAAGTGTCTCTGGATAAGAGCATCTGCTAAATTACTTAAATGTAACTCAGACCGTTCAGTCCCTCTTCCCTGATATTTATCCATGGTGGTATAACAAAGAGTCCTAAGAGAAAACTAATTCTGACTATTAGTAGTGTAGCGGTTAAGAATAATGGGCAAGTAACTGAAAGGTCGCTGGTTCGAATACCCCAGCCGAGTAGGTGAAACATCTGTTGATGTGCCCTTGAGCAAGGTACTTAACCCTAATTGCTCCAGGGTTGCAGTCAATAACGTCTGATCCCTGGACGTGACCCCACTCTCCAAGGGTATCTCAGGGGGAGTTGGGATATGCAAAAAACTCATTTCCAATTCACACGTGTGAAATAGGATAAATATAAGCGCCCACATAATTATTATGTTTCCCCTACATAGCAAATGGAAGTATTCTGAAATCGGTCAAACTTAAGGTATAGTAGGGGTGTAGCTGCTTTGTACAGCTCAAGTCAGGGTAGCCTAGTGGTTAGAGTGTTGGACTAGTAACCGGAAGGTTGCAAGTTCATAACCCCGAGCTGAAAAGGTACAAATCTGTCGTTCTGCCCGTGAACAGGCAGTTAACCCACTGTTCCTAGGCCGTCATTGAAAATAAGAATTTGTTCTTAACTGACTTGCCTAGTTAAATAAAGGTTAAAAAAGTAATTACAGCAAGTTGCAACGGTAGCAGCAGCATTTGATAAACAGAGTTAAGAGGCCTCACTTCCCTTTTTATCCCCAAAGGCCTGCAGGCAGTCTTGTTCCTCAAGCTTCCATTTCCTCTTGATGCTACGAGTGAAGATAATAGTTGACTTAAGATGGAGCTTCTATTTTTCATCCCTTCTACTTTCTTCTCCAACATTTTGTTTCAATACCCGGATTAAATAAATGTACTATGATTTTTTTTCTACATCCACTGTTAAGTTTGTGCCATGATAAGTAAGATAAAAAATATTTTTACCAAAGAATTGGTCCAAAATTAAATAAAAAAGAACTTGTTGAATTTGTTGGGCTATAAATACTTTATTTTATTCTTTTTGAAAAAGGGAAATGCAAATTTATGCAAAACATAATCTTAATAGCCGAAATCAGATTTTTTCACCCTGGCTGTGGAATTATGTGGAATCTTGAGGATTTTAGTTTCAGGAATGTCTGCTACCTTGACAAACACTTTTCCTTTCCATGCATCCAATGGAACACACACATTTCATATAATATTACTCCCTGTTACATAATTGAGAGCAATGATGGTTGAAGATAAATTCTACGATGTGATCGTTAAATAGCTTGGTTTTACGCAGCATTCAGCAATATGTTAGAAAACATATCTCTGAGGAGAAGGTGCACAGGGGGGTCCTCTCTGCTAGCATTATAATTGTGTTTCCAATGTCCTTTGTTGATCGTCCTCCATGTCTACCTGTACCTCACAGAGGTAAGCTTAGCTTAATGATCCCCATTGCTAACGGTGACCGCCTCAGGACCAGCTGTCGCGGCGGGGAGGCGGGGCATCTTCTTCACTGGGCTTGGGATGTGCTGCTGGGAATAAGGATGCAACACGTAAAAACCAGTTCCTGGTTTCTAATGTCACTTTTTATGTAGCTAATATAATGATTTAATATGGAACAATGGGAGCTTGTTTTTTTCTGTCTCTGTGTGCATTGTTATTTTTATGTGTGGTGCCTGCATGCAAACTAAATGTCTCTCAGTGACCTAGCCTCCATACAATGTGCTGCTTCCAGCCACTAGTTTATGTGTATGAGTAGTGTCTGCGAGGTTGGGAATATTATTTCATTTATAAATGATTTGATTTCCGATTTACGTTGAACAATACAATTGTATTGTACCTCAGTGGCTGTGGTGGAGTTGACCAGGCCAGCCTCCAGGGGTAAGTCGTCGTTCAGGGAGCGTCTGGAGTACTCCCGACGGTGCTTTTCGTCCACCCGGGTCAAATACCACGTCCCAGGAAACAGCTCCTCCACAGAGCCCTGGGGCACGTACGGTGCTGGATGGGAAAGGGACGGGCATGGCTTCAAATGAAACATGAGTTCAATAAAGGCTCAAGCCTTTCTGTGTGTGTGTGAGTAATGTGAGTGTGTGTGTGTAGTTTGTGTGTGTGTGACATACCTAGGTGGTGGGTATCTTCCCTCAGCTGCATGTTTTCAGCAAACATGGCAGGTGACACCTTCCTCCTGGAGTCCAGTCTGGCCTTGAGGTCACACAGGCTGGCACAGAGCTTATCCAATCCAGAGCCTGAGGGAGGGAGACGGCCAACCAACAGACAATAAATACAGACCCCCCCCGGGAAAGACCCAATACCTACTCATTCATATTTCAACTTAATAACCAATGCTCAGTCCAAAAACAACCAGCTCAGTTCATAACCCCTAGCACTAGACAATTCTCTTTCCTCTCTTTTGCCTCATTTTCCCAGCCATCTAATCCAGAAGTGTCAAGACTAGACGGGTTAATTTCTAGTTCCTTGGAGCGTAAATATCAGTGGAACCCATCTCTATAGACAAGATGTTTCCCCCATCCCATACAGGTGACGACCCCAGTGTGAGGTGAACCTACCAGGCGTGGCGTCCTGGGAGACTCGGAGGGAGTAGAGTGTGGCGGCAAATCCTGAGCCGTAGGAGAACAAGCCGATTCTCTGGCCCGCCAGGTGCTGAGGTGTGTGTCTGTCCAGGAATAAACGTGTTACACACACACACACACACACCTATGTGTGCCTCTCCATAACTATCATTTCAGCAACACTTAATTACAGTGTCCTTATTGCTACAGTACTGAGATATATGTAAGTACTGTATAACTATTGTAATAACACAGTTATACTGTATTTACACTGTGCTTAGGTCAGTAAGGACAATGTAACACAGCGTGATTACAAACGTTGTCACACTGTACTTTCAGACATAATTACACAGTAATAATGACACTTGTGTGCATTTCTTCTTACGAATGACTAATTCAAGTAGTATGTTTATGTAATAATTAAAGTAGCACCTTTTATGCAAAAATGAGTTTACTCTGATTCATACGAGACTTACTGTGCGATGACAGAAGCAAGGCAGCCGTAGACAGAGGGGGTGTACATGTTGCCGTTCTGGTTGGAGACGAGGAGGGAAGCCTTGGTCTTCTGATCAAACATCTCTGTGCTGGCCTTCATGAAGGCCTTCTCCACATCCCTGTTGAAGTAGGTCTCTTCCGGCTTCACCTCCCTGCTCAGCACATAGAGGGAAGGATAGAGCCATTTAGAGTCATATATACATACAGTGCCTTCGGAAAGTATTCAGGCCCCGTGACTCTTTCCACATTTTGTTACGTTACAGTCTTATTCTAAAATCGATTAAATCATTTCCCCCCCAGATATCTATACACAAGACTCCATAATGACAACGCAAAAACGGGTTTAGATTTTTTTGCAAATGTATAAAATAAAAAAATTTAAATCGGAAATATCACATTTACATAAGTATTCAGACCATTTACTCAGTACTTTGTTGAAGCACCTTTAGCAGCGATTACAGCCTCGAGTCTTGGGTATGATGCTACAAGTTTGCACACCTGTATTTGGAGAGTTTCTCCCATTCTTCTCTGCAGATTCTCTCATGCTCTGTCAGGGTGGATGGGGAGTGTTGTTACAAAGCTATTTGCAGTTCTCTCCAGAGATGTTAGATCGGGTTCAAGTCCGGGTTCTGGCTGGGCCACTCAAGGACATTCAGAGACTTGTTCTGAAGCCACTCCTGTGTTGTCTTGGCTGTGTGCTTTTGTTGTCCTGTTGGAAGGTGAACCTTCACCCCAGTCTGAGGTCCTGAGCACTTTCATCAAGCATCTCTCTGTACTTTGCTTCGTTCATCTTTGCCTCGATCCTGACTAGTCTCCCAGTCCCTGCTGTTGAAAAACATCCCCACACCATGATGCTGCCCCCTCCATGCCTCACCGTAGGGATGGTGCCAGGTTTCCTCCTACAATCTTGGTTTCATCAGACCAGATAATCTTGTTTCTCATGGCCTGAGAGTCTTTAGGTGCCTTTTGACAAACTCCAAGCGGTCATGTGCCTTTTACTGAAGAGTGGCTACCGTCTGGCCACTCTACCATAAAAGGCCTGATTGGTGGAGTGCTGCAGAGATGGTTGTCCTTCTGGAAGGTTCTCCCATCTACACATAGGAACTCTAGAGCTCTATCAGAGTGACCATCGGGTTCTTGGTCACCTCCCTGACCAAGGCCCTTCTCCCTCAATTACTCAGTTTGGTTTTTGCTCTGACATGCAGTGTTAACGGTGGGAACTTTATATAGACAGGTGGGTGCCTTTCCAAATCATGTCCAATCAATTGAATTTACCACAGGTGGACTCCAATCAAGTTGTTGAAACATCTCAAAGATAACCAATGAAAACAGGATGCACCCGAGCTCAATTTTGAGTCTCATAGCAAAGGGTCTGAATACTTATGTAAATAAGGTATTTCTGTTTTTATACATTTGCAAAAAAATCTTAAAACCTGTTTTCCATTGTCATTATGGGGTATTTTGTGTAGATTTCTGAGGATTTTTAATTACATTTTATTTTAGATTAAGGCTTTAACGTAACACAATGTGGAAAAAGTCAGGGATACTTTCCAAAGGCTCTATATTTTAGAGCCGTTTACATGCTATTCTGGGGACAAACTGGAACAGCATCGCATTTGAGATTTTTGGAATTTATCATGCTCTCACCTTTGTTGTTGTAATTGTAACGCCCTTATTATGTAATTGGTCTTTTTTTGCTGCGTTTTTGTGAAGCAGTGCTCTCTGGGACTTCCCTATGTAAATAAAGGTTCAATAATATTTAATATTTGTATTCCAACCAGGAGTTATGGTAATCTTGGTTGGATTATGTTTGGAGGATCGTAATTACTTGAATAAATGTGCCATTTTGGCTTCCTGAGTGGCGCAGCAGTCTAAGGCACTTCATCACAGTGCTAGAGGCATCACTACAGACCCTGGTTCGATTCCAGGCTGTATCACAACCGGCCGTGATTGTGAATCCCATAGGGCGGCGCACTATTGGCCCAGCGTCGTCCGGGTTAGGGTTTGGCTGGGGTAGGCCGTCATTATAAAATATTAATTTGTTCTAAACCTCATAAGGATCGGACCCTTTTTTCAATTTCCGCCTAAAATGACATACCCAAATCTAACTGCCTGTAGCTCTCGACCTGCAGCAAGGATATGCATATTCTTGATACCGTTTGAAAGGAAACACTTTGAAGTTTGTGGAAATGTGAAATTAACGTAGGAGAATATAACACATTAGATCTGGTAAAAGATAATACAAAAAAAAAATACAAAAAAAAAAAGAAAATCCACCCCCCCATCATCTTTGAAATGCAAGAGGTCACAATATACTATTCCAGGTTGGGCACAATTTCAATTTTGGCCACTAGATGGCAGTGTATGTGCAAAGTTTTAGACTGAGTAAATGAACCATTGTATTTCTGTTCAAAATGTTGTATCAAAGACTGCCCAAATGTATCTAATTGTTTTATTAATACATTTTCAAGTTCATAACTGAACACTCTCCTCAAACAATAGCATTGCATTCTTTCACTGTAATAGCTACTGTAAATTGGACAGTACAGTAAAATAAAATAAAAATTTAAGCTTTCTGCCCATATCAGATATGTCTATGTCCTGGGAAATGTTCTTGTTACTTACAACCTCATGCTAATCACATTAGCCTACATTAGCTCAACCGTCCCGGGGGACACACACACACACACACCGATCCTGTAGTTTTTTTTACTGACTTGCCTAGTTATATAAAGGTTAAATATTTATTTATTTTAAATTGTAGATGTGTGTGGGAATAATATATCTATGGTGATTTATGACCAATCAAAAGGTGGTGCACTACGTAGCTAATAAGGTGCAAGCCTAACGGTAGAGTTCTAACCTGAAAGCCTCCAGGCCACTGAATGGTCCAGTCTCTGTGTTGGACCTGGGGTGGCTGAGGAAGTCACTGAGCACCAGACGGGCTAAGGACTTCTGCACCAGCTTGCAGTAGGGAGAGTGGAACACCATGTAGCCAAAGTCCTCCAGGCTGAAACGCTTGTCCACACCCTCTGTGTAGAACATAGGACATGTTTTGAGCCAAACTGACCGGTGTCGCAGGAAAGCCAAGACCATCATCATAGAGGTCAGCTGCCACTGTCTGTTCTCCCCGCTTCAATCACTCAGACGCGGGCAGTATTTGAGCATTGAGGCAAAAACTGTAAGACTGGCCAATAGCTTCTACCACCAGACCATCAGGCTGCTGAATAGCCACCACTAGTCAACTATCTGCTCCCCCTGTCCCCCGCAACCCTGTGCATGTAACTAATAAACTCATCTAATTTAAAACCAAATACACCGTTTTACCCAGATGGTCAATGATAAAACCGAGTAGACTGGGGTCAAATACAACAGTATCAAATACTTTTAAAATACCCAAGCTATCTCAGGAATAACAGAAACAATGGACTAGTCTCAAACTATAAACTAAGTCAAGCACACCTGAAATACTTTCAAATACTTCCATTATGTGTATTTGGCATAATGCATTTGACCCAGGTCTGCTAGAAAGGCCGTACCAAGAATTCAATCAAGCTCATGGTCGGATAAGTTCCATATTGATATTGACAGTGGGAAAAAAGACGAGCTTTGGTTAAAATGGTCTCTGATACTACAGAGGTGGGTGACACAAGGACAAACTATTCAGGATCACTGTCCAATCTTGTACCTAACCTAAATACCCTCTGCGATGACATTAGCAACACGCTACTTTCACTAAACCAATTTCAGGCCGCAGTGGAAAGGAACCCTAGTTAACTACTTAAGACTATAAAGGGAACTATAGGCCTGGCCTAAGCTCACTTTACCTACTTAGGATTTAACCTAAAAGTGTTTGAATTGACCTGAGTGTTTGAATTGACCAAGGCCCGTTGAAAAGGTATGGTGGATGCATTGAAATGAACAATGTTGTTATCAATTTTTTTAAACAAGCAATGTGCATCTTACAAAATGTACAAATGCTAATTTCTCTCACCTCTTTGCCACTGTGCATGGATCTTGTTGCGGTAGACAGAGTAACAGCGATCTAACGCGCTGAGGTAGCACTCGATAGACAGCTTTCCGTCCACCACAGGGTATTCTGACGCCATGTCTGGCTTGTAGAAGTCGTAGGCGTGCTGCATGTGTGTACCCCGCAGACCTGCAAGGTCAAACATGATGCACCATTTTATTCCATGTGTAACTCTGTTGTTGTTGTTGTTGTTTTTGCACTGCTTTGCTTTGCTTTATCTTGGCCAGGTCACAGTTGTAAATGAGAACTTGTTCTCAACTAGCCTACCTGGTTAAATAAAGGTGACATTTATAAAAAATATTTTAAAAATGGCCCATTGTAGAGCAGGGTTGGGGTCAATTCCATTTTTAATTCTAGTCAATTCAGAAAGTAAACCAAATTCCAATTCCACATTTTCCTCATTGAAAAGCATTGAAGGGAATTGGAATTTCAGAGGCAGTGTAAAGTACTTTTAAGTACTGCTTATGTAGTGTTTTGGGGTATCTGTACTTTACTTGTTATATTTTTGACAACTTTTACTCCACTACATTCATAAAGAAAATAATGTACTTTTTACTCCATACATTTTCTCTGACACCCAAAAGTGCTCATTACATTTAGAATGCTTAGCAGGACAGGAAACTTGTCTAATTCACGCACTTATCAAGTGAACATCCCTGGTCATCTCTACTGCCTCTGATCTCGCAGACTAACTAAACACAAGTGCTTAGTTTGTAAATTATGTCTTGAGTTTTGAACTGTGCCCCTGGCTATCTGTAAATTAATATAAGACAATTTAAATGATTTATACTTTTACTTTTTATACTTAAGTACATTAAAACCAAACACTTAAAAAAAAAAACTTTTACTCAAGTAGTATTTTACTGGGTGACTTTCACTTTTACTTGAGTCATTTTCTTTTAAAAAGGTATGTTTATTTTTTACCTAAGTATGAAAATGTGGTACTTTTTCCACCACTGAATTTCAGTGTACTTCCCGAATTGACCGGAATTGTTTTGGGATTGACCCCAACCCGGTTGTACAGCATCACATGAATTCAGACAGAAACTGGATGAACGGCTAGCTATCTATGAGATGGAAACGTACTGGCGGTGTCTTTGACGCATGGCTTGTTGAAATGTAAACAAAGCTGTGTATTCGTCAGTAAGATAAGCAGTCAGTGATATTGTGTGTGTATGTATGCATGTGTATGTATGCATGTGTGTGTCAATACAATAGGTCTGAGGTGTACTGTTGAACTGATATTGACCTGAATGACTTAAACAAACAACAACAGAGGAACTGTGTCTATAATAAACAGGCTGGGGGAGTCATGCTTCAGTCAGCGTGTCAACATCAACTATTTACACACAGTAGGATATTGACCTACCTCTGTCAAAAGCCAGTGGGGCGTTGGGCCCTACCAACATGGCTATCGCACCGGCGCCCCCTGTCGGCCGGGCACTTCCTGTAGCGTAAACTGCAATGTCTCCTGCCACCGCCAGGGCATAACGACCTGCAGGGGGGCAGAAAGAGACAGCAGTAAGCAGACGGGTAACACAAGTACTGAATATTCTTTATGAATAACAGATGATTTCTTCTCTCATTATGGACTGATACATTTGATTTACGGTTATTCTATTGTCAGCATACTAAGTCTAAGGTAGGTCCATTTAGAGGCAGTGTGTCAGACTTAAGAAATACATCTTGTGTGTTCTTCAGTCAAATATTTGACTAAAATAGACAGTCACACACAGTCAAACACACCACACTTGAGAAGGTCAACAAAACGTTGACACAATGTCAACACAACGTTAAAAGCAACGCCTCTCACCGTCCCAGGAGCTAGACTCCACCCAGTTGACGGCGTTGAAGAGGGCGGCGGTGCCCCCATAGCAAGCGTTGGTCGTGTCAATCCCCTCCACGTCCGTGTTGCCCGATTCCTCGAACAGCTGCATCACCACCGTCTTCACTGACTTGGACTTGTCGATGATGGTCTCAGTGCCCACCTCCAAACGGCCCACCTGGTCGTAGGAGAGGCCGTTCCTTTCCATCAGCCGCTGGACCACCGTCAGGCAGAGGGAGTTGATGTCCTCGCGGTCCGAGCAGAAGCCCATACGCGCCTGGCCTAGGCCCACCGTGTACTTGCCGGCCGACACGCCGTCAAACTGCTCCAGCTCGGCCTGGTCCACGTACTGTGAGGGGAAGTAGATCTCCAGGGCGATGATGCCCACATCTTTGGGCCACGTGGCCTCGCCGTTGGCTGGGGCTGATCCAGGCATTCTGTATGAGCTGGTTGGGACAGAGAGAAGACAAGGATGAAGAGAGGTTTTAGAGATGTTAATATATGGAGATTTTTATTCATGGTGGAATGTGAGGTCAGTAGATTGATATGGGCTGAGAATTAAGTGCAACAGAGTAGTTCACGTCGTTATCCAGACCAGGGGGCGCGAACCAGGGACCTTCTGCACAAAGACACTGAGCAGTCTAATCATTCTGAAGCTGTTAGGAATGTGGCGGCAGGTAGCCTAGTGGTTAGAGCGTTGGACTAACTGAAAGGTTGCAAGATCGAATCCCGGTGCTGACAAGGTAAAAATCTGTCGTTCCGCCCCTGAACAAGGCAGTTAACCCACTGTTCCTAAATAGGAATTTGTTCTTAACTGACTTGCCTAGTTAAATAAAGGTAAAATAAATAAAGAATGACTGGATGATCATAATAATGATAATAAACAACAATGGAGCTAAAATAGCACAAGTTGGAAATGAACAGCAGTTTCTGGTTGGATTATGTTTCATGAATAAGGATGTTTATTTGGGAGACCTGTTCGCGGTTACTAAGATGGTGACAGACAAGGTGGAGTCGGGTCAGATTGTCCGGGAGTGGTATCATAGTGATTACATGTGTATTGAAAAAGCTTTGTGGCTCTTTAAACTTTCAACATGGAAAATGACGATTTTCAGAGTTGGGCTCCGAATAAAAGGGTCATCTCTGGCGACTCGCTGGATATCGAGGCTTCATGGTTTAGGGACAACATGCTGGTAATAGTTGGGGAATGTCAATTAACCTGTACTATGAGCTTATGTACAAAAACTATGTCAATGTTATAAAATGTAAAACCTTTGGCCACAGGTCAAGTATTTGCAGAGTGTTTATCAGTGTTGAAGAGTCTGAGGATGCAGAATGCTGTAATTGTGATGGGAATCACATTCCAGAATTCACTGAGAATTCACCTGTTAGGGTGAAGGAGGTCAATGTAGCGAGGATCAGGGCTGTCGAGCACGTCTTCTATGCAGAGGCTGTGAAAGTTGTTGAGAGAGTAGAGAATATGAAGCTATGGCAGATAACCAGCAGTCTATTGATGTCATTCATCAGATAAAATATTCTGAAATATTAATGGTGAAGGTGGATTTTGTTGCGTTAGTTGTACAGGACAGAATACATTTTCAAAAAAATCTAGGAGACTGGATATCATCATGAAAGCGGCAAAAATATGATTGGATCTTCAGTACTTCACAGCAGAAACATTGCAGGGAATACTGTGGGAAAATCAGTGGTGTAAAGTACTACTTAAAGTTTTTTTGGGTATCTGTAAATTACTGTTTATATTTTTGACAACCTTTACTTTACTTAATTCCTAAAGAAAATCATGTACTTTTTACTCCATGCATTTTCCCTTACACCCAAAAGTACTCGTTACATTTTGAATGCTTAGCAGGACATGAAAATGGTCCCATTCAAACACTTAGCAAGAAAACATCCCTGGTCATCCCTACTTCTTCTGATCTGGTGGACACACTAAACACAAATGCCTCATGTGTAAATGATGTCTGAGTGTTGGAGTGTGTCCCTGGCTATCTGTAAATAAAACCTTTAAATATATATTTTTTATTTAACCTTTATTTTACTAGGCAAGTCAGTTAAGTCAAGTAATGTTGCTTAATATAAAGGAATTTGAAAGGATTTATACTTTTGATACTTAATTATACATTTCAGAAATTACATTTACTTTTGATACTTAAGTATATTTAAAACCAAATACTTTTAGAATTTTACTCGAGTAGTATTTCACTGGGTGACTTTTACTTGAGTAATTTTCAATTAAGGTATCTTTACTTTTACTCAAGTATGACAATTTGGTATTTTTTCCACCACTGTGGAAGATACTCCCCCTTCTCAGGTTAGAGCCTGTGTAGTAATCTGAGTAGACATTTTAAAATGACTGAAGGATTACATTGGTTTGTGGGGGAAGTCTGAAAAGCATACCAGCCTTCTTCCTATTATAATTTTTATTTTTGGACTACATCCCAAAAGGTGCATTGACGCCACCTACTGGGTGGGGTGAAAACTGGGCGACTTTAACGCAGAAAAAAAAGGAATAGGGGAAGTGTTGATCATCAGGGAAGCAAACAATGTGATCAGCAGAGGTCTTGCAGGAGTGAGTAATTGCGCTAGCGTGCTTTACGCGTTACTATTTCCTCTATCGTCTCCTTTTTCGCGATTTTTTTTAGCTAGCTAACGTTAACTGGCTAATAAAAATCCAAGAAAGAGAGTGGATTGGAAGCTAGCTAGTTAGCTAATGTTAGCTCTGCAAGTCCATGGTTGGTCTGCCATCAAGTGTGTCAGAACGACAATATAGTGGAAGAGGATAGCCATAACAGGGCTAACTACAGCTACAATCTCTACAAGCCATGTAATCCAATTCTAGTTGATGACAGCTAGCTAGCTACGTAGGAAATTCGATTACTAGCAATGGCAAAAATATGTCTGTTCACATAATCAGTCATCGAGAACATTCACAAAACCATCGACGATTGGTATCATCTTACCTTACAATCATAGGGTAATGACAAGATGTCTGTTTGCTGTCCTTAGAGGCTAGCTAACCAGATCATAAGGTCAGAACTCGATGTGACCACAGTCGGACGAAAGAGCGGACGGACCAGCTTCCGTTTCGAATTCTCTGAACAACCGTTCGACGTAGAATATTACAATGTCGCACGCTAGTTCCTCTCGTGTACCACGTTTGTTACTTTGTAATAACAGTGGTACTTTGTAAAATGGCAACACCTGACAGACAGCACGATATGCATCCAAGATTAGATTTAGGATCTACTCTACTAATACCATAAAATAATTTGCAATTTAATTCAGCACCCCTCAGCAATCTAACTTGGAGCAAAATTGATATGCACCTAAATGAATAATCGTCTAGGCTACTAATTTGGAGCAACGTTTCTTAGGCTATATCAATTTAGATTACCGTATCAGTTTTGACTACAAAGTAGATAACAGAACACTGATGATTTATCCATCACAGACAGAACACTCCGTTGACCATATTGACCCTTGTGTACAGAAGCCTAACTTGTATCGTCACCTAGTTTAAAATAAGATGTTCCATAAAACCAACAATTGGTGTAGCCTATTTAATAGGTATAATTACTTTTACAGTAGCCTGTACCGCTATAGCCCAGTATACCATCGTATGGATTGGAGAAAGGCAATCCCGTAATCAATCCGTGTACTCACCTTGAAAAAGTAAGTGGTCTATCACTTAAATTATATAACCAGCCAAACTTTAGTCCCTTAACACTTTCTTGGTAGTAACGACTGACTTCAACATGCAAAACATCAACCCATTTATATATGACGAGTGTACTGTACCTGTGAACGACACCCCGTTTTCCAAGTGCCGAAGACATGTCCAATCATAACAGAGATCCAAAGTTCTGAAGTTTCGGCATTGCCCACCCCTTTACGTATCCGACCAATCAACGAGATGTAAAGAGAGACCATGCGCCGCAGCAGTCGAAGCGGTTCAATGGGGTGAGTGAATGACGGTGTATGGTGAGAGAGTGCGGACCAATCAGGGAGCACGTCTGACTGCTGGCGAGGTAGTCAGAGACCTCCAGGCTCGAATCCGCGAGGAAGCTGAACTGTCTCCTTGACGACCAGGGGCTGGGTGTTCACGTGACTGGAATTGGTGGATCTCCTCATCCTGCCATTGATCATGAACTTTCCTATTTTGTTTCTTGCTTTAAAAGGAACACTTATCCAACCGATTCTTGTTTGGCCGGGGTAGGCCGTCATTGTAAATAATAATTTGTTCTTAACGGACTTGCCTAGTTAAATAAAAAGGTGAAGAATATATTTGGGGAAAATGAAGTAAAAATATATACCATGTGCTTGGTGGCTAGGCTACTGAGATTGTTTCTACAATAAACCCAACAGTTAGAATAAAATATAATCATGATATTCTCAAATAATATTTTATTCAATATATGTTGGAAGAATAGGCTAACTTAGGGGACTTTGGCATATCTGGGAGTTTTTGTTGGTAAAAATTGCTTCCATATTCAGTCAAAGCTGAGTCCTTATTTAGGCCTTGGTCAAAGAGCAATATATATTTATTGGTCCTATCTCGCCCAGCAAGTGTTCAATGTCCTGACCCAACCAACAACGTTGTTTCCCAAGTAAAGTACTCAAGCAACCGGTGCCGAAAATATTTCATAGCATGAAGTGTTTCTTGTATGTTGGGACAGTGTTCTGACTGCATGGTGCATTTTAAGATTACAGTTTAGAATGCATGTCTTGGAAAATTATTCTATCGTATGGCTTGCTTGCTCTGGGGTTGCCATTGCTCTCACAATGGGAAATAGTAATATACTGTGACACTGTAAGTGAACCCAGTGTACTTGATCATCATTTTCTCTGAAACCAAACCAGTGACAGTTTACCAGGTGGTGTCACTCATATGCTTTACCACAATGTGAGAGCTAGGTTTTTGTAGATAAAGAAAATCTCTGATTGTGTGCTTTTAGGAGCCTATTGATCATGCTAAAACTAAAACCACTAAAGCTTTACACCTTTCAGTAAATGTTGGTTGAACATAACAATAAAGTCTTAGGTTTTTAGATGTTAGTGAGTTAAATTGTAGTTACATCTTTGTTTTTATGTTTGTCTGATTGACTGATATTTTCCTACTTTTTCAAGGATGCATATTTGTCCTCTTTAATGTTTACAAATGTATCAAAGAATAACCAATGAGTAACGCCCCTCCCTTTAATGTTCATATTGTTTAAGTATCTATATGTAACAGGGTTAGAAAATGTCCCTGTTCAGTGGCTTTCACACAAAATGTATTGTTTTTCATATTTTTCATGTGGCAAGAGTGACCTCAATTGGTATAATGTGATACTGCAGTTCTGTGGTGACATCCTGGTTTTTGCAATCTCCAGGGCCCGTTTTTCCAAAGGTACCTGCAGGATTTCCCCAATAGGATAGGATTAAATGTTAGAATTGGGTTTTTCCAGATAAGGATTTGGTCATCCAATCTCATCTTTAAATAAGGATTAAATGTTGTTTTTGCTTTTTTCAAAACTCAAAAAGGGGTAGTGATTAGGATAGTTTTGATCCCAAAAATCTGGATTATCTTGATCCCACAGGAAGGGTGGATTCAGGGTGGCCCTACAACCTAGACATTTCTATGTAACGAAAGTGAGCAACTGAAATCCAAAGGCTCATTCTATTAAATTGACTGCTGTATAGGTATGTGGTAAATTGTTATTGAAAAGTGTCAAATACTTATAAGTGATATGCAGGCTCTATTATTGTCAATCAAGGTATCTCTTTATTCATGTACAGTAGTTTACTCATCTGTTTCCCTTTGACAGTGTAGCAGTAGCACCCACAACCTGCCTAGTAGATGGCAAGGTGTAGGCCTGTTCAAAGCACTGAAAATCCGGACCCTGTGATATCTGGATCAGAATGATCCGAACCGATTATTTTCTTGAAAACCGTCTCAAACACAGCCAGACTGGTCTGATCCTGGATAGCAAAGAAGAGGATTACAGAATCCGCATCATCCTGATCCAGATACAACATTTAGTTTTTCAAAACTTTGTAACATATATAACTGGGTGGGTTATTTAGAGACCTATCCAAATATGGATTGTAAATATCATGCAATTCTGGACTTTGGCCCCAGGGCCCAGTTTTTCAATTTTGAAATTTGGTTGTGCATCAGCTATTTTTCTATTGTTATGTCAGTCACTGACAGGACACTCAATTAGCCCATGTCAGCAATTTCTTTTAGAGAGATTGGTAAATTAGTCTAGCTAGCTATCATGATTGAATTACCGACTGGGGGGGGCCCCTCTGATTTTGTTAGTCACTCTCAATCAGTGTACAAACGACTAGCTGGAGCTTGTCTGACCTTGTCTGAGCTTGAATGCCCTCACCCACTACTCAATGCTGATAGTTAAAATTATGACTCATTATAGCCTGTACCCAATACTGATAGTGTATAGTTAATATTCTGGCAAGATCAAGACAGATGTGTCCATATCCAGAATTTCATTGGCTCTTTGTCACCACCACACATTACCAAACACACACACACACACAAATCTCAGTTCCATTACATTACACATAAGAGTCATTGGATGTCTTCAGGATGTCTTTAGTATGGGGGAGATTTGTTAAGAACTTAAGAACCCTGATGCTCAATCTGAATATTAACAATTTCTGTATGGTTTTGAAAGGTTAAAAAGGTGAAAAGGTCTTTCATATCAGCGAGAAATAATAATAAATAAAAGGTTCAATTGTGACACATGTTTATAAGGTTAGTTTTAGTGTTCTCATAAGGACATGTCTCCATGTCACAGTGTGTTTTTACAGAAGACAGGGTACACTAAGTGTATATTTAGCATTAGTGAAGTTATTTTGACGTCACATTAAAATAAAAAGGTCTTTATGTTTCTAGAACCTTATCGCAATTGAGAATCGTTTCACGTTTAGATGGAGTATTTTATTTTTTTGGGCTGCGATTGCCAGTCTAACTCTGAAAATAACATAAGATCCTTGGAGCTTATTAAAACCTCTACGGGATCGGTGTCCCTATACTGGGACAGTTGTTGCTCAACATGCGATAATGTGACTAGAATTACGTCGTAAACAACAGCCAACTTTACGGGACATAGACGGCGGCAGGGTAGCCTCGTGGTTAGAGTGTTGGACTAGTAATCAAAAGGTTGCAAGTTCGAATCCCCAAGCTGACAAGGTACAAATCTCTCGTTCTGCCCCTGAACAACCCACTATTCTTAGTCTGACCTGCCTAGTTAAATAAATAAAAGGTAATAGACATGTCTTATTTGGGCAGAATGATGATGATGAAATTATTGTTACTCTTAACTGCAGTGTCCAATTTACAGTAGATATTACAGCAAAAAAAATATAATGCTATTGTTTGAGGATAGTGCACAACAACACATTTTTATCACAGCAACTAGTTTGATACATTCACCTCTGAAGGTAAATAATGTACTTACATTCAGTCATCTTGCTCTGATTTGTCATCCTGAGGGTCCCAGAGAAAAACTGTAGCATAGTTTTGTTTGATAAAATAAATATTTATATTCAAATGTAGGAACTGGGTTCCACAGTTTGCTGTCTCTGGCATCACACCCAACCGGCCTTGCCATCTAGATGTGTGAAGGTTAGTGTCTTTTCTGTGGGGAAGCTAATGGTCCATCATGTATGACATTCCTGGGAGTGTGTAAACTTAAATTTGTATTACCATAGCATTTGTGTATGTTCTCTATAGTTATGTACTTGAAAATGTATACATTTACCAATTCGGCACATTTGGGCAAACTCCTGGCAGGCTTAATAGGAAATATTGTGGAGTCACTGGATCAGTCTGAAACTTTGCGTATTCACTGCCATCTTGTGGACATCATCTAAATTACAACTATAATCCTAATCAGTATCTGTCCTTTCTTATGCGTTTCAAAAATGCAAAACAAATTAAAAACACGTTTTTTTGTTTGTATTATCTTTTACCATATTTAATGTGTTATATTCTCCTACATTAATTTCACATTTCCACAAACTTCAAAAAGTGTTTCCTTTCAATTGGTATCAATAATATGTATATCCTTGCTTCAGGTCCTGAGCTACAGGCAGTTAGATTTGGGTATGTCATTTTCGGTGGAAATTGAAAAAAATAAAAAAAATCCGATCCTTAAGAGGAGTAAGAGTACATCTTGCACTAGCCAACAGATAAACAATTATACCAGCTAACAAAACAAATAAATTACAGATGTAACAAGATAACTCTCTCTAGCAAATTCTCAGAAGCAAGCAGTGATTATAGTAAACAATCCCATAAAATATAAACCCCCAATTTACATTGCAGATGCACTTCTAGAATACACACTGTATTGGTCGACAGCCAAATTTGCATCTTAATCTAATATGGTGTAATTGTAGACTGAATATGGTGTGATTGCAGACCGCACCCCGTGCGTTTCTTCTTCTGCTAAACTAATGGTGAAGAGGAAGAGAGGCCAGTGGAGATGACAGCGGAGATGCATAAATTGCGCAAGAAGGGAAAGTTGAACACAGATGTGTAAATTAGAAGTTAATTAAATCACTGGGCTATTAAGCCACCATTTTTATGCTAGCCTACTACAGTGGATTTAGGCGAGTGCATTTTGGCGAAACTTTTGTCTATAGCATGTTTTGTGCCAATGAATTCAAGTTGAACGTCGCCAAATGCTTCAGTTTAATTAAATGTGCAATTAAGAAGTAAAGTGCCTAAGCCTATTTCATGAAACCCTGGCTGTTGACGTAAACAACAGATCGCAACGCAGGGAATCCCCATTCCCCACTGAGGTAATTTTTGGAAATGGCAAATTCACTTTCTCATCCATAAACGCATATCAAGTGTCGTAAGCACGCTGTCCAGCAGTTCATATCAACAGGATGGGGGGGCCTTTCCATTAGGAGGAACGTCTAACGTGGATCACTAAAATAATGATCACATTTCCTCAATAGGGCATTTAACAAACATGATGCTGTTGTTCATTTTTATGGTGTCTACCCTTGGCTTTTACAATGTTGGCGATGCATTTAGAACCCGTTGCATTGTGAATGAGGAAATATATGATTGTTTCTCCCTCGAGTATTGTGAGAAACCCCACGTTTGCTCCGGAAATGCACACGAGAACTATGCACATTTCTGCTGAACAATATGGGAGAAATCGGACTCTTGCGTTTCCATGTCAGGACTGTTCTCTTGGTACGTAACCATATCTCTGGACTTTACACATCTCCTGAAATATGTGGCGTTAAAGACTCTGGTGACTATGGATTATCGTTCAACTGCTGTCTGTAACTCCAAATGTTGTAACCCTCGATCTAGACTGGCCATTATCTTGCTGCTGTTTAGGTCTGGAAATGTCCAGTCTAATCCAGGTCCTGACATTCTTACCCCTGCCGAATTAAGTAGTCAGAGTGGCCTGAAGTTTTTGCATATGAATGTAAGAAGTCTTCTGGCGAACCTTGATTTTGTGAATATATGGATAAAAACTGCCGACCCGGATGTATTTATGCTTTCTGAAACCTGGCTTAAAAAATCTATTACAGACAAAAAAATATTGGCATAAAAGGTTACAATGTTTTTCGTACAGATCGTAAATCTAAGGGTGGTGGTGTTGCTGTATATGTAAAAGACAAGTTCTCCGGTGGTCGTTCTGACTTCTGTTACAAAACCTAAGCAATTTGAATCTGTCTTTAAACCTAAACCATTGCTCATCTTTAAATATTGTTGTATCTTGCTGTTATAGACCTCCATGTGCTACTGTTGACTCTCTGGATTGTATTTTCAAATTGTTATCACATAATGTCAATTCAGAGTTTGTCCTGATGGGTGATCTGAATCAGGACTGGCTAACATCTAGCTCTGATCAGTTTAAAATTCTGTGCAATACTTACAATCTCACTCAACTTGTCAACAGTGTAACTAGGTTGAATATAAAATATCCTCTGAAATCCTCTTTGATTGATTTGATCAATAATCATAGTTTTAATGCTCCTGGTATTGTTGTAAATGACATAGATGATCACTGTGCTATTGCCTGTGTGAGAGATGATACAATTCCTAGGAAATCTCCACGTGTTATTACGAAAATAAACTGGAAGCGGTTTGATATTCAAGGTTTTTTACATGATGTATCTAACATTGAATGGAATAGAATTCATCCCTGCGGTTGAACTAGCCTTTTCTTACTTCCACAACACATTCCAGGAGGTATGGCAATAGGCCCCTTTAAATAAATAAATCAGGATTTAGGGCAGAGAGAACCCTTGGTTTACTAAGGAACTTACAAAAAATCATAAGGGAAAGATATGCTATGTGGGCTAAACCAAGTGGTATGAGCCAAACCATACTATCGTAACTCCTTGAACTCAATGCAGACAAACTGAGTAGCGTTGTCGCTAACAAGCACGGTAGGTATCCCTCATCTTACATACCTTTGAGGCGGGTGATGACCTGCTGGCTAGTGGGCAGGTGAGCTATTTTTATGTCCCTACATTAGTAGTCCACCACTAGGAGGTATTTCTTGCCCTCTAGCTCACACAGGTCAGCTGTGATCTTCTGCCACGGACCCTTAGGTGAAGGTGTCATGACAAGGGGTTCTCTCTTCTGAGTTGGTTTGTTCTCTGTACAGAACCTGCATCACGTTTCTTGCGATGTGGGTGCTGATGCCCGGGCTACCACACCGACATCTCGGCTCTTTCTTTGCCCTTTGTCAGCCTCATGTGACCTTTGTGTATCTGTTGTTGAACTTCTCTCTGTGAAGTTGGGATGACAATCATGTCTTGATATAGCACAAGTCTGTCCCGATCTGATAGATGTCTGTAGCGAGTAGGGTAGCTGCGTCATTCTCTGAGACCAGCCTTTTCAGATGTAGCCCGTGACCATTTGGAGGTGGGCATCGTTGCGTGTCGCCTCCCTGTCATCCTGCCTGTGTGCAGACACTAGTCTGCTCTCCCTCACAGATTCCACATATGCTTTGACTTCTGTGTCTGACGTGTTCTTTCAATGGGTTTCTTGACAGTGTGTCAGCCACCACTAACTGCTTCCCAAGAAACACTGCTTTCACATTGAAAAGTCTGAGGCGCATGAGCAGTCGCTGACACGAGTGGTGCTTTGTCCAGGTCGTACGTGTTGATCAATGGAACGAGTGGCTTATGGTCTGACTAAGACAACGCTGCCCGTGCCCTGCAGGTAGCAGTCAAACCGTTCACATGACCATATACCTGCCAGGCACTCTTTTTCAATTTGCACGTATCTGTTAGTGAACGTGAACAAAATGCAACTGGACGGAGCTCGCCACCGTCTTGTTCCTGTAGGAGGGTAGCTCTGAGGCCATAGCTGCTTACGTCCACACTGACCACAGTTGGTTTGCCGGCGTCGTAGTATGCTACTACGTTTGTTGACACTAACATAGCCTTGACCTTGTGGAAGGCCTGGTCCTGTGGGTTTCCCCACATCCACTCTGTCTCTTTTTTCAACAGCTCAGTGATGGGGTGTACACTGATGACAGGCCTGGAAAGAATTTCTCCAAGTAGTTCACCAGTCCCAGCAGTTGGCGAAGCTCAGTGATGTTTGTGGACTGGGCATCTCGGAGACGGCTTTCACAATGCTGTCATCCGGATTTATCTCATCCAAGTACAGGATCGCCGACTTCCCAAAGTGGCACTTGTCTCTGTTCAGCTTTGGTCCTGACTCTTTGATGGTCTGTAGCACTTTGCTCAGATTCCTGTCACGTTCTTCCTTATTTGCACCGTAGACCAGCATGTCATCCATCACGACGACTGTGCCCTCGTGTCCTCTCAGGAGCTTGCTCATCACCCTGGGAAAGATCTCTGGCGCGCTGTTTATTCCAAAAGGAAGGCACTCTTTTGGGGAAAAAAGTTTTGCCCATGCTGCAGAGAGCTATAGCAGTCCACTAATACAGGACTATTAAAGGCCCAGTACACAAGTTGTGTGATATTTTTTTATATTGTGATTTTTCAGGCGGTACTGCCGCACCCTCAGCACCCCAGTTTCCCGTGGCTATGACTGTCTGAGGAAGCGGCCAGATGAGTCTCACACTTAGGAGAACAATATGTGAAACTGGTTAGACAGGTGTTGTCACATTCCTAACCACCCACTTGCTCATGAGATTGGCCACCAAAGTAACTATTTGGTGGAGGGTGTGATTTTATTGGAGGGCTAGTCTGTGATTTAAATGTCAGTTGGTTGTTCGTTGCCTAGTCGTGTCACTGCAGCAAGCTGATGGCAACAGTTAGACCACAGGCCAACTCCCTGGCACACAGTGGCCACGTTCCAGGACGGTTTTATTACAGTCAAGCTGCACACGGCAACCAATGGCTGCGTGCGATATATTTATATATATATTTATATATATATATATGTATATATATATATTTAGGCCGTCATTGAAAATAAGAATATGTTCTTAACTGACTTGCCTGGTTAAATAATGGTAAAATAAATACAAAAATATATATAGATATATATTTTTTAAATGTATTTATTTATATATATATTTTTACATGTAGATTGTATACAAAAAAAGTGTAAAAAATGTTATGGTTAAAAATGTTAATGTTTTACTGTGACTTGTTGTAGGCTCCTAAGTGGACCATAAGGTCAAAAACCAAAACGAATTAAGAAAACTAAAGTAAAATAACAAAAAAAAAAATAACAAAAAAAAAAGAAGTAACTCCCCCAGAGTGTCTCTTTTGCCGGTCCCAAGCCCGGATAAAGGAGGATTGTAGGAATTGTGACATTTAAAAAAAAACATGAATCGACAGAAGAAAGTTCGTTTGTAGTTCTAAACATATTTAGGGTGGGTTTTTTTACTCACTATTTGTCTCTCCCACGACGTTATTCCTCTCTCTCCTACAGCGTCCATCACAATTACATGGCCAATTGTGGAAATTAGGTGATGACGCCATTTAGCGACTTTTAGGACAGCCAATAGCTACTTTCCTTCCTTACTAAATCAGTATGAATGAGAAGGACATCACCTCCAGACAGGAGCAGCAGACCAGAGTTATTTATGAGACAGAAGAGATCTTTCAGAACAGTTCACCGTGTCAGCAGTAAATATCAAATCTGTAAATCATTTTTTTAAATGTAGATTTTTTTCATTTTACTCTAGATAGATTAAAGGGTTTTTCCAAGAGATTCCTATAAGACATATTTACCAAATTTTACACAGATCTTGGCTGTAGTCATACAGTACCAGGCCCTCCTGCAATAGCCCCTCCTGCAGCAAATCACCCTCAGAACATGATGCTGCCACCCCCGGGCTTCACGGTTGGGATGATGTTCTTCAGCTTGCAAGCCTCCCCCTTTTTCCTCCAAACATAACGATGGTCAAACGATGGCCAAACAGTTCTATTTTTGTTTCATCAGACCAGAGGACATTTCTCCCAAAAGTATGAGATTTGTCCCCCATGTGCGTTTGCAAACCATGGCTTTTTTATGGCAGTTTTGGAGCAGTGGCTTCTTCCTTGCTGAGCAGCCTGTCAGGTTATGTCAGTATAGGACTCGTTTTACTGTGGATATAGATGCTTTTGTACCGGTTTCCTCCAGCATCTTCGCACGGTCCTCTGCTGTTGTTCTGGGATTGATTTGCACTTTTCGCTAGGAGACAGAAAGTGTCTCTTTCCTGAGCGGTGTGACGGCTGCTTGGTCCCTTGGTGTTTATACTTGCGTACTATTGTTTGTACAGATGAACGTGGTACCTTCAGCCGTTTGGAAATTGCTCCCAAGGATGAACCAGACTTATGGAGGTCTACAAAAAAAAATCCTGAGGTCTTGGCTGATTTCTTTTGATGTCAAGCAAAGGTAGACCTTGAAATACATCCACGGGAAAACATCGAATTGACTCAAATGATGTCAATTAGCCTATCAGAAGCTTCTAAAGCCAGGACATTTTCTGGAATTTTCCAAGCTGTTTAAAGGCACAGTCAACTTAATGTACTTCTGACCCACTGGAATTATAAAGTGAAATAATCTGCCTGTAAACAATTGTTGGTAAAATTACTTGTGTGGGTTGATTCACTGTGGTCGGCCTGTCTGGGTTAGAGTAGGATAACTACCGTAACCATGCTTTCCGCAAATTAGAGTAACATGTTCTGGTTTACCAAACAAATGCTTGTTTGGGTAAAATTTTTGCCGGAATTGGCCTTAGCTAGAGTGAGTTTGCTAGTTAGCTTCAGTGTTGTTAGCACCGGTTAGACATGGCAGCGAACATTCCCCCACCCGCCGTTATGAAGCTCAGCGGGGATTGGAGCACGAACTGGGATACGTTTAGAAGTGAATGGGAGGACTATGCGCTAGCAACGGGACGTCTGGAAAAGGAAGATGATGCAGTGGCTGCCACTTTGAGGACTATAATGGGAACTGAATGCCAACACGTATACAAACACAACCTGAACCTAACAGCAGCTCAGCAAAGTAACGCTATAGCTATTCTTGATACTCTTGAACATTACCTTAAGCCAGCAAAGAACGTCATCTATGAGCGTTATGTTTTCGGTTGTTGCAAACAGGAGGACGGGGAGTCCATTGACAGCTTTGTCACTAGGTTTAGGGAAAAGGCCCTCATATGACATGTGACTATGGTGCTTGTAAGAGATGAACTGATCAGAGATAAGATTGTGCTTGGCATAACTGATGAGGGCACCCGCAGACGTTTGCTGAGAGAACGTGACCTGATGCTGGCCTTGGCAGTGGAGACATGCCGTGCAGCAGAGCTTACTGATATAGGGATAAGGTCCATGGAGCTAGAAAGGCAACATATGGACATTGTCAATGCTACATTCAGGCAGCCAGTAAAGAAATTCCCCTTTGCCACAGCTAATGCTACAGCCAACTCTGCAGTAGACAACCCCAATACATGCCGATATTGTGGCATTTCTCATGGACGAGGAAAATAACATTGCCCAGCCTATGGGAAAAATATGCAAATCCTGTGGTACAGCTAATCACTTCGCAAGGGTCTGCATGAAAAGCAAGAGAAAGGAGGGTAAAGTGCACTCCATGGAAACAAACCCAGATGAATGGAACGACAGCACAGAGGATATATATGCTAGCGAGTGCATAGGGACAGTGAGGGAAAAAGGACAAAAGTGGTTTGTCATTCTGCTACTTAATAATAAACCACAGCAATGCCAGCTAGAGTCAGGGGCCACGTGCAACGTTGAGCCTTAAAGACAAAAGGAGTCGCACCAAGCTGAAACTGTATTCAGGCCAGTTCATGACCTCTTTAGGCCTGTTTGTGACAGTGTGTTTTACGTGGCCGGAAACACACCCTTGAGTTTGAAATAGTTGAGGCTAGTCAACAGCCATTACTGTCAGGTTCTACATGCGAGCGCCTTGGGCTTATTAACTTCACCATCCCAGCTGATCTTAACATTATAGACAAGTCCAGGCTGGGCCCCTGAGCAAGGCGACGCTCCTAAGCAAGTACCATGATGTCTTCAACGCACCGGTCGAGTCAGTTCCTGGGGAAGTCCACTTTGAGTTGGACGCAGCAATCCAGCCTGTCCAGTGTGCACCCCGCAATGTACCAGTGGCCATGAAAGCCGCTATGAAGGCTCAGCTTGACAAATACGAAGCAGAGGGCCACATAATATCCGTCACCGAGCCTACAGACTGGATAAGTAATATGGTTATCGTCAAGAAACCAGACAAGCTACGGATATGCATTGATCCTAAACACCTCATCCGGGCTCTGCGACATTCACATTACATTATGCCCACGTTGGAGGATGTTCTTTACAAACTCCCAAAGGCCAGAGTCTTCACGCTCGTGGATGCCAGAGATGCCTTCCTGCAGTACAAGCTCGACGAGCCCAGCAGCTACATGACCACCTTTTGGACACCCTGGGGCAGGAAGAGGTGGTTGAAGCTTCCGTTTGGTGTCTCTGTGGCTCCAGAGGTGTATCAGCGGAAACAGCAAGAGCTGTTGATGGGACTCAGTGGCGTGGAACCCATAGCAGATGACATCCTCGTAGTGGGCTGTGGGGACAGTGATGATGAGGCAGAATGTGACCATGACGCCAACCTGCTGGCCCTGATGGTCAGATGCAGACAGGTCAAGCTAAGGCTGAGCATAAAAAAGTTTCAGTTTAAAGTGCCAGAGGTCCGATTTCATGGGCACATCTTGTCCTCCACCGGATTGAAGGCGGATCCTGAGAAAGTGAAGGCTGTCTTGGAAATGCCCCACCCATCTGACGTGAAGGGAGTGCAGCGCTTCCTACCGCGGCTCTCTGAAGTGTGTGAGCCACTGAGGAGGCTCATGGACAAGGACACCATCTGGCATTGGCTCCCAAAACATGACGCAGCGGTGAGGGAAATAAAACAACTGGTCACCCAGACACCTGTACTGCGATACTACAATGAGTCAAAACCTGTCACGATTCAGAGTGACTCAAGCCAGTATGGACTTGGCTGTTGCCTCATGCAGGAGGGCCAGCCTGTGGCATTCGTCTCTAGGGCATTCACCCCAACAGAGCAGAACTATGCCCAGATAGAGAAGGAGTGCCTCAGTATTGTGTTTGCATGCCAACGCTTCCACCACTACCTGTACGGGAGTGACAATATTACCACAGAGACAGATTACAAGCCCCTTATTGCTATATTCAGAAAGCCTCTTCTGAATGCCCCAAAATGACTGCAGTACATGCTACTGGCCCTACAAAACTACAAACTCAAGGTGGTGTATAAGCCAGGGCCAGAGATATGTGAGTGATACGCTCAGCAGGGCTACTGCATCAGGCACTCACACACGCTCCATGCATGAACAACACGCAGTGTGCAGCTTACAAACAGAGCAAGTGGATGTTGAACACATCAACCAGGCTGACTACCTCAATGATACGGACCAGTGCCTTATTCAAATCAGACAGCACACAGACAGGGACGAGCAACTCCAGGCATTGAGGTCTGTGATTCTGATGGGCTGGCCCGACAGCAAGGAAGAAACTGCTTTAGCCATCAGAGAATATTGGCCAATCAAAGAGGAGCTCAGTGTTCAAAACGGAGTAATATTCAAGTGTCGTTCAGAGAGTCGTTATTCCCCGGTCTCTACGCCCTGAGATGCTGGCGCACGTGCACTCAAGTCACATAGGAGGTGAGGCTTGTTACAGACAAGCACGTGACACACTGTATTGACCAGGAATGCAGAGTGAAATCAAAGACTGTCAGTAAATGCACAATCTGCAATGAATATGCCATTGAGCAACAGAGAGAGACGATGATGTCCCACAAGCTACCGATGCGCCCCTGGCAGATAGTAAGTCTCAATCTCTTCCAGCACAGTGGCAAAGACTTTCTGCTGGTAGTCGATCATTACTCAGACTTTTGGGAGATTGACCTCTTCCCCGACCTCTTAGCAGAGACAACGATCAAACACTGCAAGGCTCAGTTTGCCCGCTATGGCCAGCCAGATGGCACCACGCTCCTACTTGGTCGAAGTGAATGGATCACTGTACCGTCGTAACAGGGTTGACCTTCGGATTGCTGAGCCAGCACCTACTCAGAACCCTGATGGCCAAAGGGGTCGCATGACAAAAGACGGAACCCCAGCAAGTCACATGGGGCCTGAGGCACTGGGCGAAGAGCCAGGGGATCACGGGTCGGCCGCTCCCTCGCCCATCAATACTCCCCTTAGACAGTCAGGTGACACGCCTGTGCGGGAACCCGCAGTCCTCGCAGACAAGCACCCTGTCTTTTCACGCTGCAGGCGTCTGTCCCAGCCACCAAAAAGACTTAATCTGTAGGTTTCCTATCAGGGATTGTTGACAGAGATAAAAGTGAAGAGAATATCAAAATGTGTTGTTACCTGAGGAAAATAAATAAATAAACTGTTCATGTTGGAAATTATTACTAGGTTTGTTTTGTTAGTGAATTGACACCTCCTGTCCTATTTTATTAAAGGGAATATGATATGAGTGTAAGATGGCACAGTGATGCCATCTGTTGGTAAATGTTCATTACTGCAAATCATGTGTTTTACCAGTGTGCTTGAGATACCCGGATGGATTGTGATGTACTGAACAAGACTGGTTACTCGCATCAATGCCTCTGTCTCGTCATTTAACATTCAAACAACTACCTGGCATGATGACTCCTTGCTGTCCCCAGCCCACCTGGCCGTGCTGCTGCTCCAGTTTCAACTGTTCTGCCTGCGGCTATTCACCGGACGTGCTACCTGTCCCAGACCTGCTGTTTTCAACTCTCTAGAGACAGCAGGAGCGGTAGAGATACTTCCAATGATCGGCTATGAAAAGCCAACTAATATTTACTCCTGAGGTGCTGACTTGCTGCACCCTCGACAACTAGTGTGATTATTATTGTTTGACCATGATGGTCATTTATGAACATTTGAACATCTTGGCCATGTTCTGTTATAATCTCCACCCGGCACAGCCAGAAGAGGACTGACCACCCCTCATAGCCTGGTTCCTCTCTAGGTTTCTTCCTAGTTTTGGCCTTTCTAGGGAGTTTTTCCTTGCCACCGTGCTTCTACACTTGCATTGCTTGCCGTTTGGGGTTTTAGCCTGGGTTTCTGTACAGCACTTTGAGATATCAGCTGATGAAAGAAGGGCTATATAAATAAATGTGATTTGACACAGACAAGTTACCTACTATATTTGGGAAACAGGATTAACACAGAAAGATCTTGGCAAAATACAATGTATGTTTTTGTAGTACGAGTAGGCTGGTATATACAGTATCATCGGTAACAATTCTGTACAAGCCACCTAGCTAATAAAATACTGGGGCTAGCTAGTTACATTTCAATCATAGCGATTGCCTAATTGAGGCGCAATAGAGTTCACTGGCGAATACCGGAAATAACTAAACCAACGAACGAGAAATGGTGGAGGCTATCAGAATGAAGAGACATTTTTCCGAATAAACGTGGTGAGTGAAAAACGCATTTACATACTGGGTAGGGAGGGAGTGGGCTCTCATTCTACCGCTATACGACTTTGTATGCGTTTGTTTGCAACCTTGATATTTACTACGTTTTTGGAACGGATTCAGGGACAATCGAAAATGCAAAATAAGATGGAGGATTGTGAAATGAAGGTTTGAGTCCTAGATAGCATCAACTGTTAAACAATGGATAAAGGACTTTTTAGTTCTTATGGTTAAAATGAGCAGTGCAGTATTCCACTCCTAGGGGACTTCAGTAGTGTGCTGAACCAATTTACACGTCCATTTCTAGTAACAAGACCCACCAGAACTAATAATACCACCTGACGCTTCAGATAGTGTGGGCAAGGCAAGTGTTGTTACTGATGTAGTGTAGAGGTCTACGTGGCACCGATTTCGGCACCTACAGCTATTCATACCGAAACCGCTGGCTTTCTGTCCGACTCTCACCTGTTACTGCAGGAACTGGTCCCAAACCCTACCAGTCCCGCAACGTTTAGGCATATGTGACGCAGCTCACTTGCCAGCCATGGTTCCAGCAATTATGCGCCCTATAGGAAATATCCAAATGCACAAAACATATGTTAAGAAATGGGTTAAATTACCAGAGATTCTCACATGGCCCTTTTATATTAGGCTTCCGGTAGTACTAGACATAGTTTGAAGAGAGCAGTTGGAGAGACTTTTACTTTCTCTTCATTCAATCAATAGCATTGGTTTATAAAGCCATTTTTACATCAATGTCACAACGTGCTATACAGAAACTCCAAACAGCAAGCAATGCACTCAAACTACTACGTTGTATAGCCTACCGTTTAGGAGTGGGACGATTTTCAGCCGGAGAAAAATATGGGTGATAGTATTTATTTATAGGCAATGTAGTAAACTATAGCCTAATCATATTTAGTAAAGACAACTGCCTGGTGTTTCTCCGCCCATGCATAAGCTAGCCGACTCTACTTAATTGAGACCACCTTCGCACGACATGTATGGCTACTGAACTTGAAGCAACAAGAATGACAACAGCCGACACTTTTAGGACGACGATTTGCAGGCAGAGACAAAAAAAATGGATAGTCAATGTTTATTGAGTAATAAAATGTGCAAGGCTCACTCACCATGGTAGCCTGTGTGCGCGTTTTTTTCAATGATTATCCATGTTTTTGATTGCACTTTGACTCACGTTGTTTGAGCGCCCTCCAATTTCCATTATCAGTATTTATTTTTCAGACACTGTAGTAAACTATAGTGTAATCATATTTAAATTAATTTAATTGTTAATTAAGGTAACTGCCACGTTATTCCCCACATGCTTAGGTCGACTATTTAATTGAAACCACACATATAGGCTACTAGGCGCACTTGATCTCGCACGGCCAGCTGGGAGAGTAGGCTACTGAAGTTGAAGCAGCGAATTCTGAGTGCATAATGCGACAAAGACGTGTTTTTAATACACTAGGTAGGCCTAGGCTAACAGCACACAAAGCAGAGATGCCCGTTTCCCAATAATCTGCGGGACAACAAAAACATTTTCACCCGTCTTCTCAGTCCGACCGCGCCGCAATGATCTCTATCCGAACTCGTAGGTTTCAAATGGTTGTGAGAATGTCATAGTTTATGTACATATTTATATCCATATTTGTAGTGCACAAATTAAACGTGTTTTTTTTCTTATTCATGGAAACTCCGTTGACTAGGCTTGATTGAATAGGACCCTCAGTCTGAACGCAAGTTGCTCTAGTAATTCATAGTAAAGTGAATAATACTGATGAATGAAAATGTAACAATGTATAATGTTCAGAGTCAGCACAAAATAATGTTCAGAGTCAGCACATTGACAAAATCACAGGAGGAACAAGGAACAAGAAACTTCTCTCCAGACACCTATCCAATCGTTTTAGATTTCTACAAGTGCCTATAAAAGGGGTAGGAATAGGGCTGTATGGGTTTATTTGAAAATAATATATAATATAATAATAATATGCCATTTAGCTGACGCTTTTATCCAAAGCGACTTACAGTCATGTGTGCATACATTCTACGTATGGGTGGTCCCGGGAATCGAACCCACTACCCTGGCGTTACAAGCGCCATGCTCTACCAACTGAGCCACAGAAGGACCAGATAACATAATATCACAACTGGTTTCTGCCTCCAGCAAAACTTCCTGTTGCAGTTTTCTCATTGGAAACCTCATTGACTCTATGTGATGTTCTATTACAGTGGATTTGCAGGAGCCGGTGTCTTGTAGAAAGGGAAGGAAGAGGATACGCTGTTATAGAATGTATGGTATGTGAGCAGGTGAACTTGAATAAATGCCCATGTTAATTAGTAACTAATGTCTAGTTATTGCAATATCACACTCTATTCTAGTAAACCAGTAAGAGAAGAACAATCACCTCCGGACAGGAGCAGCAGACCTGAGTTAGTCGTGAGACAGAAGATAACTTTCCAGACCAGTTCACCATGTCAGCAGCTGTGAAGGGGGTCAAAGACTAATGGTAAAGATCAAACCAGAAAATTAGAGTTATTGTACACTCAACCTTCAGAGTGATTGTTCCCTAAGTGAAATATGCAATTCCATGCTAAAACGTGACAATAGGATCTAGCAGCCTCATGCTTGCTCTGCACAACAATAATACCCATTGTAAAAGCCCATCTGAACTGAACTATCTTGGCTTAACGATAAGAATCTTTCACCATTTCCTACCGAACTACCTCCTCACTAGGCACAGACGTCAGTTCTACGTCTACTTTGGATTAACATTTGTTTGAGTTGTCAACGAACCTTGCATTCAACGTGAAATCAACAACACATTTTCACCATGTCATTGGATTGAGGTTAGAAGTTGGATGAAAAAAGACTAAATGCCCTTACATTGGTAACTTTTTGCAAATCTAATCTGTTTTTCACATTGATTCAACGTCATCACATTGCTTTTTTTTGTTGGTTGAAATGACGTGGAAGCAAACACACAGACTATTTTGATTCAAACAGTTTTTGCCTAGTGGGTCATGTTTTCAACTCACTGATCAACAATGGAGACACCTGTCCCTGAGCTGCTGTTGGCCACTCTAGAGGACAACCTGTGTGAAAAAAAACTAAAGAAATTCAAATGGCACCTGGTCCAGGGTGTAAAAGGTTTCCCTCAACACATCCCAAAGGCTCGGCTGGACAAAGCCGACCACCAGGACACTGTGGATAAGATGGTGGAGACTTACGGCCTTGAGGGCGCAAAGATGATCACACTGGAGGTCCTGAAGAAGATGAAGCTGATTGATCTCACTAATATGTGGACAGAACCAGCAGGTTAGATGATTTAAAAACATATAAAGGGATAATAGATAATCATATTGTATTAGTATTGAAATGGCTATGGTATGGCTCTGGCCTGTTCAAGAACTATAAGTTATACCCATTAGCGTATGTGATGCTCATGACAATATTATGATGCCATACAGTTAATGTGTTCAGAATGTATTGCCAAAATTCATGGTATCAATGTACGTACATTTTGTTTAATAAAGGTTTGGGGTTGGTGCTCCATTGTAATTTTAGCACGGCTGTGATGGTCGGTGGTACTACTTGGATAGCGCCTTTTTATATATGACCTCAGCACATGCTTAAAGCCATGCTAAAACCACCGTGAATCACACAGCCTCTCTCTCCCCTCTCTCTTTCTCAGCCCGGAGTAGTCCAGCAGTGGTTCAGAAAGTCAGAGGTGAGCAGTACAAATGAACACAACGGCTACGTTTGACACGTCATATTCTGTGAAGTGGTTTTCTGGTTGAGAACCAGATAAGACGTCTTGTTTTTTTCATGACAAAATCAAAACATCCTAGGAAGAATACTGCAAAGTTGCTACTTTTCATACAACAATTACAAAACCTGACCAAAAGACGACATAATGATGTCAAACACACGCAGTTATCATGACCATTATATAAATAACTAGTGGCACTGTGCCCTGCGGGCAGTCAATCATTTGATTAATGCAATTCCATGCAATTTCATCTGATGACTAACCATAAAAATATATATTTTAAAAATATGACTGAAATTACCACAGAATCTTTAACTCAATAACCCGTCTACTAATAAACTATGGTCAACTTCCTGTCTATTTGAAATGTAATGATTATTTTGCTTATGATCATGTGTTGAGCTATTCAATTGTCATAGACAATTATTTTGTTGCAAATGCAACTGTGACCATGTAAACAATTGTTAGGCTACTCATTTGAAATCCTCAGGTGGACACCTTGTGTGACCAATAGTCTGTGTGAGACCTGGCACAGTAAAATAATTTTGTTGCAAAAGCGACTGCCTCCCATACTATCACAGGTGTGTAGAATCTGTAGAAAAGCTTTTCTTGTGCCGAGTTGCGGTAGCTCTGAAAAGTCCTGAAATCAGATCTTTGGGCTTCGTTTGGATGGCACATGGGAGTTACCACAGGTTATGTTGATGAGTACTAGCTTTTACCTGGGCCATTTCCCATATTGGCCTAGGACATATTATCTACACTACAGGCTTATCAGTTTTGGAAACCAAATCTAGCCAAGGCTACTTATTAGCCTACTGTCTGGAATTTATCTGGCGTTGGCCTGCAAATGTGATCAAAGATGCATGTGTTTTATTATAGACTAAAAGTGTAAAGAATAAACTGAATCTATCTTTGTTTTCCCTTGCAATTGAAGATGAACTGAAATCGTACCTAAAGAAGAAGTATGACCAAATATATGAGGGGACATCAAAGAAAGGGGATTTTGTCTATCTAAACAAGATCTACACTGAGCTTTACGTGATAGATGGGGCCATGGGAGGGGTCAGTGGTGATCATGAGGTCAGATGTCTGGATTCCAGAACACCAGCCACAGAAGAGACTGTTAAGCTCAGTGAAATATTCAAACCCCAGCCTGATCAGAAGAAACGAATCAGAACAGTGCTTTCACTGGGCATCGCTGGCGTGGGAAAAACTGTCTCTGTACAGAAGTTTATTCTCGACTGGACAGAAGGAAAGGAGAATCAGGACATTGACTTCATCATTCCACTTCCTTTTCGCCAAATCAATAAAATAAGAGAAGAAGACTGCAGTCTGATTGACCTGCTTCATCAGTTCTTCCCCTTCATGGAACCAATCGATACTCTGGAGGAAGGTTTTAAGGTTCTGTTCATCTTTGATGGTCTGGATGAGAGTCGGCTCCCTCTGGCCCTTAATCATAATAAAGATGTGGCTAAAGACACAAAAACAGCCCCGCTGGACGTCCTGATCACAAACCTCATCACAGGACAGCTCCTCCCTTCTGCTCTCATCTGGATAACCTCCCGACCTGCAGCAGCCAATCAGATTGATCGAAACTACATCCACCAGTGGACCGAGATACGAGGTTTCAATGACCCTCAGAAGGAGGAGTACTTCAGGAAGAGATTCTGTAATGATGACCAGGCCTACAGAATCATCAACCATATAAAGTCTTCAAGGAGCCTCCACATTATGTGTCACATACCAGTGTTTTGTTGGATTTCAGCCACTGTTCTGAATGATATCCTGGGTAAAACAAAGAGTGGGGAGATGCCAAAGACTCTGACTAAAATGTACGAACACTTCCTGCTCTGCCAGACTGATAAAATGACAGAACAGAAGTATCCCACAGGTAGTAAAAACGCTGTCCTTCAACTAGCAAAACTAGCATTCTGTCAACTGCAAAAAGGACAATTGATTTTCTATGAGAAAGATCTGCGAGAGAGTGGTATTGACATTGAGGTGGCTATAGTGTACTCGGGTGTGTGCACTGAAATATTTCTGGAGGAGGAGAAAGTTTTTAGCTTTGTGCATCTGAGTGTTCAGGAGTTCCTTGCAGCTCTATATGCTTACCACTGTCACACAACAGACAACAACAATGTACTTCTCCCAAAGCTGACAAGGAAACATTCAATATTTTGTTTTGAATGTATTCCACAGTCTTGGAAATCTATGTTTGACTTACATAAGACGGCAATCGACAAAGCCTTAGAGAGCCAGAATGGACACTTGGACCTTTTTCTCCGCTTCCTGCTTGGTCTTTCACTGGAGTCCAATCAGAGACTCCTGAGTGGAATCCTACCAGAGACAAAGGACAGAGAGGACATTGAGAAAACAGTCAGCTACATCAAGGAGAAAATCCGAGAGGACCTTTCTCCAGAGAAGAGCATCAACCTGTTCCACTGTCTGAGTGAGCTGAAGGATGAGTCTCTGGTGCTGGAGATCCAGAGCTATCTGAGATCGGGGAGTCTGCCAGTGAATAACCTGTCACCTACACAGTGGTCAGCACTTACCTTTGTGTTAATGACATCTGAGGAAACTCAAGAGGTGTTTGACCTGAAGAAATACATCAGATCAGAGGAGGGCCTCCTGAAGCTGTTGGCAGTCATCACCTCCTGCAGGTGTGCTCTGTAAGTAGGCTACTAAAGTTAAAGTTGATCTTTGTATATCCCAGGGATATATATATATTTTGGTCTCCATAAAATCATCAAATCGTATTTGTCACATGCGCCAAATACTCTGCTCTTTTCTGTCCATAAAAAAAAAAACTCATGGATTGGTGGAAGAGGCAGAGAGAGTGATAGATCCTCAGTAGACAATGGACCTGATCGGACAGCTCAGAGCTTCTGCTCTTTTCTGTCCATAAAAAAAAAAACGAATGGATTGGTGGAAGAGGCAGGGAGAGTGATAGATCCGGGAGGGATACTACTACTTTATACAATGGTTGGGTCTAATCTTGCACGCTGATTGGTTAAAACCGCATTCCAGCCAGTGTCTATACCAGAAGTTATCACCGGCTAAAACTGACGTTAAAATGTCTATTTACTCTGTTCCATCTCACTGCGCAATCCACTGTCTCATCAGCTCAACCAGACAAGTATAAACTTGATCTCCCATTTCTTTTAGACTAGCAATTGGTTTTCAGTAGCGGGGATTTGTAAAACACTTGCGGTCTGTCTCTCTGACATTTGCAACATTGTTTCAATATTGAAATTTGATCTCCAGCTGTCCCATAGTAATGAATGTGTCAGGGCGAGACAGACAGGCAAGCAGCTTTTCCCAGGTAGTTGAAATCATGAATTAGCATCATTTTTATGGATATATAACATTTACGAGGAAATGTCAATAGAAAACAAGTAAGACGGAACGAAGTGCAGCTAGTTTGCAGTCTTTCCAGCTTCAGTTTGAAGTGACTGTGTTAACGTAAACTCACCCCATTCCATACAAATGTGCGCAACCGCAACATTCAAACGAGGCTACAAAGAAAACTAATGGGACTGTGTTGACGTCCAAATCAGGGGTGTGAGCTACGTTTCAATTCAAGCGTTGATAGACATGGTAATGGCTCTATAGTATTGGAGAAAAGTTGAAAAAACTGACCCTCCGTTACATCTTGAAGTGTCATGTCGTAACGTACAGCACGCATAAAGCAACTATTTCTGTCTTACAATCTCTCCACCAGGTGTAGCACTTCTCTCATCCTTTAGAAACAACATTTTAGAGGCGATAAGGTTATAAGTTGGACAAATCGAGTGAAAAAAAAGCAATTTTCCCACACGACATCTCTCCTTCTCAATATCACGCATTAGTTTCGCTTCCCCACCCGCCATTTTTAAAAAGACCCGACGGGGCTCAGTGCCTGCTTGAATTATGCAGAAACGGGCAGCGTTTAGATCATGTAATTGATTCTGCTGGAAAGGGGAGAAATTGTGCTTTTCAATGGTATTGACATTACAGTTGATCTGGAAGTATTACGTTTTTCGGGCGCTAAAATAAGGGCAATTGTACGGACCAAGGCGATATACGAGTTTACGTTAGTTATGTTGTTGGCTAGCTCCTCTTAACAACAGTGTCCTGATGCGAGCACACATTTTCTGTGCCAGGTGAAATCGTGCATCATTAGCTCATTGTTATGGATGTATCCAAATAAATGTCTCAAGAAAACAGTTAAACAAATGCAAATGCTGCTACTGTTGTTATTCTGGCTGAACTGTTTGACGTGACTGTATGTTAGCCGTAGTTGGCTCGCTGGCAAGCAAAGGATAAGGACATTGCCAGCCAGTATGGCAATGGAGCATAAAGACTGATTGGCTGGGTCGCATCCATAGATACAGAACATAAAGACTGATTGGCTGGGTTGCATCCATAGATACAGAACATAAAGACTGATTGGCTGGGTCGCATCCATAGATACAGAACATAAAGACTGATTGGCTGGGTTGCATCCATAGATACAGAACATAAAGACTGATTGGCTGGGTCGCATCCATAGATACAGAACATAAAGACTGATTGGCTGGGTCGCATCCATAGATACAGAACATAAAGACTGATTGGCTGGGTCGCATCCATAGATACAGAACATAAAGACTGATTGGCTGGGTCGCATCCATAGATACAGAACATAAAGACTGATTGGCTGGGTCGCATCCATAGATACAGAACATAAAGATCCTAGATACAGAACATAAAGACTGATTGGCTGGGTCGCATCCATAGATACAGAACATAAAGACTGATGGCTGGGTCGCATCCATAGATACAGAACATAAAGGATTCGCATCCATAGATACAGAACATAAAGACTGATTGGCTGATCCATAGATACAGAACATAAAGAACATAAAGAACTAAAGACTGATCGGCTGGGTCGCATCCATAGATACAGAACATAAAGACTGATTGGCTGGGTCGCATCCATAGATACAGAACATAAAGACTGATCGGCTGGGTCGCATCCATAGATACAGAACATAAAGACTGATCGGCTGGGTCGCGTCTCTTGCAACCAAACCGATAGAACGAACGACCAGCCGGCTCAGGTAGCAACCCTAGATTTTGTGTTTCGACTATATCTCGTGGAAGGATGAAATAGTATTAATAAATATATCAAAATAACGTTTTTAATGAAAATATGTAAATCATTATTTGAATATGTTGGTAACCCGTTGTATATAAGTGATAATGCCCTTGAAGCCGATGTTTGAAGGATATATTGGCACGGTTTGCCTAACAACACTCGTGCCAATATGTCCCCGCAACACCGGCTTCTCTGGCATCATCACTTAAATACAAGAGGCCTCCATCAGAGAGGGATAGATCAGAGAGGGATAGATCAGAGAGGGATAGATCAGAGAGGGATAGATCAGAGAGGGATAGATCAGAGAGGGATAGATCAGAGAGGGATAGACCATATAAGATGTTTTAAACACAAAATAGTTGATAATAGAGGAGCCAATACTGCCATGTGATTTGATGTATAGCATTGTTGAAATAAACATTTCATTCTGCTTCAGTGTCCCCCTCCACACTGAGACCACTCCCAGACAGTCCTAGCAAAATTCTAAATTCTTGCTTGAGAAATTGCTTTTGCTAAGAAGCTATTAGTTTCTTTTTGAACATTTTGATTGTTTTCAATCACAGTAAGGTACTTAATTGTTACCCAGAAATGATTTGATAATGAGGTCAAAACTGCTGCATTGGACCTTTAATGCATACACTATGAGAAAGAGTTATGCAATTTAACATGTGTGTCATTCTGTGAAAAACATTCTTCTCCAGACTAGATAGCTGTAACCTTACAGCAAGATGCTGTGAAATGTTGGCAAAAGCTATCGGCTCAAACTCCTCTTACATGAGAGAGCTGGACCTGAGTGACAATGACCTACAGGATTCAGGAGTGAAACTGCTCTCTGCTGGGCTGAGGAGTCCAATCTGCAAACTGGAGACACTAAGGTGAATATTTCTAGACTTGAATTGGGCTCTGTTTATTTGTTCAATTGTGCTTTCTTTGTTCTTTTATTTATTTTTTAGACTGAATAGATGTAACCTCACAAAGAACTGCTGTGTAGCATTGGCCTCAGCTCTGACTCCGAGGTCAAACACCTCACACCTAAGGAAGCTGGACCTGAGTGACAACAATCTACAAGACTCAGGGGTCCAGAAGCTTTCTGATAGACTGAATGATCCACAATGTAAACTGGAGACACTGGGGTCAGTTGCTTTGGGTTATATGGGGCAATTTTCTCAGACCTTCTAGCTAATGTCTGTAGCTATTATAATGTATGAGTGTTCTCAATGTAGGCTTGAATAAAATGTTATCAAGCCTTTGGTTTATACCTGTGAACTAAAGAAGAGTTTTTGGAAGATTTGATGATAGCATCTAGCAACTGTTTCCACAGGTTGTCGCTCTGCGGAGTCACCGAGAAAGGCTGTGCTTATCTGGCTTCAGCTCTGAGGTCAAACCCCTCCCACCTGAAAGAGTTGGACCTGAGCTACAATCACCCAGGAGATTCAGGAGTAAAGCTGCTCTCTGCTGGACAACATACAGTCAGGTGGGTCACAACAATGCATACTGTGAAATGGGTGATAAACACTAATATTACAAAATCTTAATTCGGTGCATTCTCTGCTCTTCTCTTACTAGGTTTCACCCTGGGGGAGAATACTGGTTCAGCGTTAGATGTAAGTGTGTTGGTGACTTTGCTCCCAGTCTGCATGTTAGCGCTGGATTAAAATTATACTAAGAAAGAGCTCTGTGCTTGATTACATCGAAAAAGCTACATAAACATTAGGAACACCTTCCTAATATGGAGTTGCACCCTCCCCATTTGCCCTGATAACAGTCTCAATTTGTCAGTGCATGGACTCTACAAGGTGTCAACACACTGGCCCATGTTGACTCCAATGCTTCCCCCAGTTGTCAGTTGGCTGGATGTCCTTTGGGTGGTGGACCATTCTTGATACACACGGAAAACTATTGAGCGTGAAAAACCCAGCAGCGTTGCAGTTCTTGACACAAACCAGTGCGCCTGGAACCTACTACCATACCCCGTTCAAAGACACTTAAATATTTTGTCTTGCCCATTCACCCTCTGAATGGCACACATACACAATTCATGTCTCAGGTGTCTTAAGGCTTAAAAATCCTTCTTTAACCTGTCTCCTCCCCTTCATCTCGGATTGAAGTGGATTTAACAAGTGACGTCAATAGCATTCACCTGGTCAGTCTGTCATGGAAAGGGCAGGTGTCCTAAATGTTTTGTTTACTCAGTGAACAGAAATATAAACACAACATATAAAGTGTTGGTCCCATGTTTCATGAGCTGAAATAAAAGATCCCAGACATGTCCCATACGCACAAAAAGCTTATTTCTCTCAAATTTTGTGCACAAAGTTGTTTACATCTCTGTTAATGCATTTCTCCTTTGCCAAGATAATCCATCCAGTTGACAGGTGTGGCATATCAAGAAGCTGATTAAACGGCATGATCATTACACAGGTGCACCTTGTGCTGGAGACAATAAAAGGCCACTCTAAAATGTGCAGTTTTGTTACACCACATAATGCCACAGATGTCTCCAGTTTTGAGGGAGCGTGCATTTGGCATGCTGACTGCAGGAATGTCCACCAGAGCTGTTGCCAGATAATTGAATGTTCATTTCCCTGCAATAATTTGGCAATATGTCCAACCGGCCTCACATGATAATGCAATTCCAATTCCTGTAAGCTGAACCTGTCCTAGTTCTTCCATGACCTGCATACTCACCAGATATGTCACCCATTGAGCATGTTTGGGTGGCTCTGGATTGACATGAACGACAGCATGTTACAGTTCCCGCCAATATCCAGCAACTTTGCACAGCCTTTGAAGAGGAGTGAGACAACATTCCACAGGCCACAATCAACAGCCTGATCAACTCTATACAAAGGAGATGTGCCACGCGGCATTAGGCAAATGATGCTCACACCAGATACTGACTAGCCCCTACTTTTTTTTAAGTATCTGTGACCAACAGATGCATATCTGTATTCCCAGTCATGTGAAATCCATAGATTAGGGCCTAATGAATTCATTTCAATTGACTGATTTCCTTATATGAACTGTAACTCAGAAAAATTGTTGCGTGTTGCGTTTATATTTTTGTTCAGTATAAATTAATTTTTCTTGTTAAATGTCCATTTAGTTAGGCAATTTATGTTAATAATTCATAGGACTACAATCTCGTTTGATAAAATAGATATGCCTAATATTTAAGTTCTCAATTGGCTTGATTTAGTTGCAACACAATGAAGTGGACAGTTCTTTACTTTAAAGGTTACATTTCCCTAGCGCCATCCCTTGACTGAAACAGGTGGTGGGGCTACTGTTTTGTTGTTTTTCCAATCCCAGGCTGTTGTTTTAAATGTGCAGTCCGTAATTCAAAAATCAACGGCTGTCCGGCATATTTTGGGGGGGGGTGAAACAGCTACGGGATGGGGCTCGAGAAACCACTCTCAAATAGACCGGAGATATTGATTAAAGGATTGACCGTCCATGAGATCAAAACGATCATTTTAATTAACCATGTTTTGAAGCTATCGTGTTTTTATTCAATTTATTTTGTACAATTACTAATTATGGACTTAATACTTTTGTACAATTATTAAGTCCAAAAATGGATGTACCAATTCCAGATTGCCCCTTGAAGACTAATGATTAATGTCCACTGTATCAGTATGCATTTTAATAGAGCACAGTTTAAATTACTTGCTTACACTTTACATCGTTACGTGAATATTGATAACTTTTTTTCCTTCATTCCCCGACCAGATGCCTGTAACCTCACACTGGACCCAAACACAACATTCAGAAATCTATCTTTGTCTGAGGAGAACAGGAAGGTGACATGGGTGACCACTAAGCAGCCATACCCTGATCACCCTGAGAGATTTCACGACTATGCACAGGTGCTGTGTAGAGAGGGTCTGACTGGCCGCTGCTACTGGGAGGTCGAGTGGAGTGGGAATAGAGTTGAAATAGGTATGACTTATAAAGGAATCAGCAGAAGAGGACAGATAGATGACTGTGTTTTGGGACACAATGACAAATCCTGGTGTCTAGATTGTGATGGTAACCAATACACTGCCTGGCACAATGATGAGGACACTGCCATATCTGTCTCCTCTCGCTCCAACAGAGTAGGAGTGTCTCTGATTTGGTCGGACGGCAGTTTGTCCTTCTATAGCATCTCTTCTTCTAACACGTTGACACACCTGTACACATTCCATACCAAATTCACCGAGCCCCTCTACCCAGGGTTTAATATTACAAACAACTCTTCAGTGACTTTGTGTCATAGATACCGAATGAGAAGTTCCCAGGCTCAATTTCCACCGCATATAGGCAAGAGCCTGATACACTATGCAACAGAGTGAGACTTGAAAGGAGCGCACCTTAAAATGGTGGTGGGAGAGAGAACCTGCTACAGTTGTTTAGATGGGATTTTGAAAATGAAGATTCTGAGTTTATAAAGTGAAAACGATTTCTAAGATGCATACTTTCACATATAATTAAGTCGTGCATTCGGACACGAGTCCTGCATTCGGACACGAGTCCTGCATTCAGACACGAGTGCCAGAAATGTTCCAAAAAGCGGAATCTGCATTGATTACCATGGAGAGTGGATGTTCCTATTCCGCTTTGTCCGGTGGAGCGGGCCAGAGGCTCCTTTCAAGTCCTGTTTTGAGGCCTTGTGAAACCAGAGGGTTCCAGAGAGCCGGCTGGGTGGAGGAGCACTATCTGTTGGATGTAGGCCCACAGACGTTCCCTCTCCTCTGTGTAGTTCCAGTTACACTCTAACTGGAATGTCAGCTGCAGGACAGCAAAACTAGGGGCTTGTGGAATGGAATGTCAGCTGCAGGACAGCAAAACTAGGGGCTTGTGGAATGTCAGCTGCAGGACAGAAAAACTAGGGGCTTGTGGAATGACGGAAGCTATACTGTTACACACACAAAACATGAAACAATACAAGAACGCCATTAGACAAGGACAGAACTACATGCCTTTTTAAAAATGTACACTCAGCTTACATATCAATGGATGCACACTTTTCCATTGATTCTATTGGATTTAGTCTATTCCAGTGAATATTTTGGCTCTTATAGACTGTATTATACAGTCTCTTATAAACATCATGAAGTTGTACTTGTTTCATCAGTCACTAGTACTCTGGTCGTTGTCTTTGCTGGTGACATCACATTTCTCCTCTGGGGATTAATTCATCTCCCGTTAACAGATGTTCCATTTCTACAATTACGCAAGATTTTAGTCCAAGGTTAGGGATGAATTAATGTAACAGGACTGTGTCCATGTCCATCTCTGATTCTATCTGGTGAGTGTAATTTGATTACCTGTTTGTTGTGAATAAAAATGGCTGACCAAATGGAAGGGTTGAACTATCCAGGGAAACTTAAATAGATTTAGCAATAGGACATTTTTTTTGGTATTACACGACACTTGATGTGATGTCACAGAGGACAAAACAATCTGAAAAATGTCAATTTCTTTTGTTCTGTTTATCTGAAATAAATCATATTTAACAATGTAATCAAGTCTCAAGTAGTGATTTTCTACTGAAAGAAAATAAAGGCCTATAGATGCGGTAAAGAGGTCAATGGAACACAGACCGTGGGGGATAGAAGGACGGCAGATAGGCGCACAGTAAACAAATCTGATCTAACAAAGTGGATAGTCATCAAATCGGTCATGATTGGTGTATTTTAACAGGCCCACAATGTAGTTACTAAAGTCAGATTTGGATATATCTGGCTGTTTTAGCTGCATAACATTTAGAAGTTGTCCCTATTCAGGTTTAGAAGAAGTGCCTGCTAAATGCTAACTCCTGTTTGTAAAATTTAAGCTGGTAGCATAGCTAGCATACAGATATCTGTGGTGATAGTCAGTTGTTTTTAACTGTAATGCAGCTGATTGGTCACTATGACATGAACATATATTGGGGGAGTTCCTGCCTGACACTTTGATTCAAGTCTCTGAATTGAGATTTTAGGAGGCTGACAGCGAAGTCAGTACAGAGTTGTGTCCGAAGCTGGAGTAGGGTCAGGGTTGGAAGGTCCTCAGTACAACTGGGGTGTCCTAGGGACAGGATCTGAAGGTCCTCAGTACAACTGGGGTGTCCTAGGGACAGGATCTGAAGGTCCTCAGTACAACTGGGGTGTCCTAGGGACAGGATCTAAAGGGCTTCAGTATAACCGGAGTATCCTCCTAGGATGGTGAGGCATGCTCTCTTCTGAATACGCTCCAGGCCATCAGACTGGCCCTGCGTTAGTGAGCTGTGCCAAGCAGGAGCGACATACTCCATCGTGTGGGGGATTATGTAGCTGGTGTAAGTGCTCACCAGGTCTTCCTGTGCAACATGGAACCTTTTAAGGCAGCGAAGGAGAAAAATGTTTTCTGTTGCACTTTGTCCTTCTGTATCAATACCCCTAAAATCTTTACACCATCACACACTTTGAGATCCTGGAAGTCCAAAAGTCAGTGGAGATTTGAGCTACAGCTTACAAGGAACGGGACACGGATATGGACACATACAAGAAATCCCGCTACGACCTCCGACGAGACATCAAACATGCAAAAGGACAATATGAAAGGAAGGTGGAAACCTATTACACCGGCTCCAACGCTCGTCGTATGTGGCAATGCTTACAGATAATAACGGATTGCAAAAGGAAACCCAGTCGTGAGTTGCCCAGCTATGCAGAACTCTGGAATGAGCTAAATAAATGGCTATTATGCTCGCTTTGATGAATATACCACTGTGCCTTCCTTGAATGCCCTCGTTTCCCTCATGACTGTGTGATCTCGCTTTCCGTGGCCGATGTGAGCGAAACATTAGAAACAGGTTAACGATCACAAGGCTGCCGGGCCAGGCGTAATACCAGGCTGTGTTCTCAAAGCAGGCACAGATCAGCTGGCAAGTGTCTTCAGTGACATGTTCCTTGTCCCCGTCTGTTTCAAGTTGACCACTATTGTCCCTGTTAACAGGAGCTTCAAGGTAACCTTCCTAAATTACTATCGCCTCTGTAGCACTCACATCTGTAATTATGAAGTGCTTTGAAAGGCTGGTCATGACACTCCAACATCATCAAGTTTGCTGAAGACACTACAGGGATAGGCCTGATCACTGACGGCAATGAGACAGCCTATGGCGAGGAGGTCAGAGATATAGCAGTGTGCTGCCAAGACAACAACCTCTCCATCAACGTCAGTAAGACCAAGTAGCTGATCGTGGACTATAGGAGAAAGAGGGGAGAGCACGCACCCATCCACATCAACGGGGCTGTAGTGGAGTGGGTCGAGACCTTCAAGTTATTTGGTGTAACGGATGTGAAATGGCTAGCTAGTTAGCATTTTAATCGGTGACGTCACTTGAAGTAGTGGTTCCCCTTGCTCTGCAAAGGCTGCGGCTTTTGTGGAGCGATGGGTAACGATGCTTCATGGGTGACTGTTGTTGATGTGTGCAGAGGGTCCCTGGTTCGCGCCCGGGTATGGGCGAGGGGACGGTCTAAAGTTATACTGTTACATTGGCACCCACATCACGAAGGACTTAAGATGGTCCACACACACCCACATTCGTGAAAAGGGCACGGTAGCACCTCTTCCCCCTCGGGAGGCTGAAAAGATTTGGCATGGGCCATCAGATCCTCAAAAAGTTCTACAGCTGCACCATCGAGAGCATCTTGACTGGCTGCATCACTGCTTGGTTTGGCAAATGCAGCACCCTCGATCACAAAGCGCTACAAAGGGTGGTGAGGACAACCCAGCACATCAATGGTGCCGAGCTCCCTGCCATGCAGGACCTCTATATCAGGCGGTATCAGAGGAAGGCCCGAAAAATTGCCAAAAACTCCAGCCATAGACTGTTCACTCTGCTACTGTGCAGCAAATGGTACCGGAGCATCGGCTCTCGGACCAACAGGCTCAGAGACAGCTTCTACCCCCAAGCCACATGACTGCTATATAGTCAATTAATGAGACCCTACGCACACTCATTAGACTATATATACATACACACTCACACACTACATTGACACTCCCACACATATTCACATAAACTACATACTCACATACCAACAACACAAATGCACAAACACACTTTTACATTCATAAATAGCTGCTTATTATTATCTATTCTGGTGCCGAGTCACTTTACCCCGCCTTCATGTACATATCTAACTCAAATACCCCTTACCTCTGCACATTGATCTGGTACTCCCTGTATATATCTCCACATTGATCTGGTACTCCCTGTATATAGCTGCATATTGATCTGGTACTGGTACTCCCTGTATATAGCTTCACATTGATCTGGTACTGGTACTCCCTGTATATATCTCCACATTGATCTGGTACTCCCTGTATATAGCTGCATATTGATCTGGTACTCCCTGTATATAGCTTCACATTGATCTGGTACTCCCTGTATATATCTGCATATTGATCTGGTACTCCCTGTATATATCTGCATATTGATCTGGTACTCCCCCTGTATATAGCTTCACATTGATCTGGTACTCCCTGTATATATCTGCAAATTTATCTGGTACTGGTACTCCTGTATATAGCTGCATATTGATCTGGTACTGGTACTCCCTGTATATAGCTCCACATTGATCTGGTACTGGTACTCCCTGTATATAGCTGAATATTGATCTGGTACTGGTACTCCCTGTATATAGCTCCACATTGATCTGGTACTGGTACTCCCTGTATATAGCTGCATATTGATCTGGTACTGGTACTCCCTGTATATAGCTGAATATTGATCTGGTACTGGTACTCCCTGTATATAGCTGCATATTGATCTGGTACTGGTACTCCCTGTATATAGCTCCACATTGATCTGGTACTGGTACTCCCTGTATATAGCTGCATATTGATCTGGTACTGGTACTCCCTGTATATAGCTGCATATTGATCTGGTACTGGTACTCCCTGTATATAGCTCCACATTGATCTGGTACTGGTACTCCCTGTATATAGCTGCATATTGATCTGGTACGGGTACTCCCTGTATATAGCTGCATATTGATCTGGTACTGATACTCCCTGTATATAGAGTGCATTCGGAAAGTATTCAGACCCCTGGACTTTTTCCACGTTTTGTTACGTTACAGCCTTATTCTAAAATAGATTCAATAGTTACTTTTCCCCTCATCAATCTACACACAATACACATAATGACAAAGAAAAAAACAGGTTTTTAGAATTTTTGGCAAATGTATTAAACATAAAAAATTGAAATATCACATTTACATAAGTGTTCAGACCCTTTTACTCAGTACTTTATTGAAGCACCTTTGCCAGTGATTGCAGCCTTGAGTCTTTTTGTTTTTGACGCTACAAGCATGACACAAATGCATTTGGGGAGTTTCTCTGCAGATCCTCTCAAGCTCTGTCAGGTTGGATGGGAAGCGTTGCTGCACAGCTATTTTCAGGTCTCTCTAGAGATGTTAGATCGGGTTCAAGTCCGGGCTCTGGCTGGGCCACTCAAGGACATTCAGAGACTTGTCCCGAAGCCACACCTGTGTTGTTTTGGCTGCTTAGGGTCGTTGTCCTGTTGGAAGGTGAACCTTCACCCCAGTCTGAAATCCTGCGCACTCTGGAGCAGGTTTTCATCAAGGATCTCGCTGTACTTTGCTCCGTTTATCTTTCCCTCGATCAAGACGAGTCTCCCTCCAGACGTGACGCTTGGCATTCAGGCCAAATAGTTGAATCTTCGTTTCACCAGACCAAGGAATCTTGTTTCTCATGGTCCGAGAGTCCTTTAGGTGCCTTTTGGCAAACTCAAAGCGGGCTGTCATGTGCCTTTTACTGAGGAGTGGCTTCCTTCTGGCCACTCTACAATAAATGCCTAATTTGTGGAGTGCTGCAGAGATGGTTGTCCTTCTGGAAGGTTCTGCCATCTACACAGAGGAACTCTGGAGCTCTGTCAGAGTGACCATCGGGTTCTTGGTCACAGCCCTGACAAAGGCCCTTCTCCCCTGATTGCTCAGTTTGGCCAGCCGGACAGCTTTAGGAAGAGTCTTGGTAGTTCCAAACCTCTTCCATTTAAGAATGATGGAGGCCAATGTGTTCTTGGGGACCTTCAATGATGCAGAAATTTTTTGGTACCCTTCCCCAGATCTGTGCCTTGAAACAATCCCGTCTCGGTGCTCTACAGACAATTCCTTCAACCTCGTGGCTTTTTTTTTGCTTTGACATTCACTGTCAACTGTGGGACCTTATATAGTGTGTGCCTTTCTAAATCATGTCCAATCAATTGAATTTACCACAGGCGAATCTCATAGCAAAGGGTCTGAATACTTAAGTAAATACGTTTGCAAAAATATTTTTTTTTAACTTTCCAGCTTTGTCACATTTCAGCCTCAGCAATCTACACACAATACCCTATAATGACAAAGCAAAAACAGTTAAGAAATTTCTGCAAATGTATTAAAAATAAAAAACAGAAATACCTTATTTACATAAGTATTCAGACCCTTTGCTATGAGATTCGCAATTGAGCTCAGGTGCATCATGTGTGGGGATGGGAGAACCTTCCAGAAGGACAACTAGGGTCTGGGAGACTAGTCAGGATAGAGGGAAAGATGAACAGAACAAAGTACAGAGAGATCCTTAATGAAAACCTGATCCAGGTTCACCTTCCAAGTTCACTGACCCTAAGCACACAGCCAAGACAACGCAGGAGTGGCTTTCGGGACAACTCCTTGAGTTTTCCAGCCAGACCCTGGACTTGAATCCGATCGAACATCTCTGAAGAGACCTGAAAATAGCTGTGCAGCAACGCTCCCCATCCAACCTTACAGAGCTTGAGAGGATCTGCAGAGAGGAACGGGAGAAACTCCCCAAATACAGGTGTGCCAAGCTTATAGCGTCATACCAAAGAAGACTTGAGGCTATAATCGCTGCCAAAGGTGCTTCAACAAAGTACTGAGAAAAGGGTCTGAATACAAATACTTACGTAAGTATGATTTCAGTTCATTTTTTTATGAACTACCAAACATTTCTAAAACCTATTTCTACTTTGTCATTATGGGGTGTTGAAACAAAAAGGGCTTCTTAGTAAAGATACATTTCTCAAGCAAGAATTTAGCTAGGACAGTCGGAGTGGTCAAACTGAAAACTAGCTGTTATTAGCAGAGGGGTTAGGAACGGTCTTTTCTTATTTATTCTATTAACTCATTTACTGCCTGGTGATGTCATCAGGCAGGCATAAACTCAGGCAGGCATAAACTCAATCCCAACAAACATTTCAGGTCTTTTCAAACACCTCTTACACTTTTATATATACATTTTTTGGTGGCACTTTGGGTTTTTCAAAAGCGTGTTACAATTAAAAATATATAATATTATTGAAGTCAGACAAAGCATGTTTTGGTTGAATAGACTTTTAGGCCAGTATTCCACTGAGTGACTTGTACTGAACCAACTGACAGGGCCATCTCCAACACAACCACCAGTAGGGCTGTGTCAGTCTGGAATTCTAGATGATCTAAACTGTCATGTTCTCCTCGTGAATGTGTGCTGCCATAGAAACAGACTGAAGACAACGAGTGTCCCCATTCCACAAACACTCTTTTGCTTGTTTTAGCAAGGAGCCTCAAAGTTTAATCACATTAAGAGTCCATGTTACAGCAAAAACCGACTCAACCGCACAAACGTCTTCAGTTCAACATTTGATGGTTATTTTTTTTTTCATTACGGTCTTCATCCGTAACCGGCGGTTCCGCGGTAATTGTGCTAGCTCTATCCTCCAGAACAAGTCCTACCACGTGACGCTTCGGACACTGTACTCAAGGAAAGTGTTCATGGTTTTGATAGGCCTTCACCTAAGAGTTATGCACATCTTTGTCCTGTACTGACTAGTTATTTATTTGACCTTTATTTAACCAGGCAAGTCAGTTAAGAACAAATCATTTTTAATGACGGCCTAGGAACAGTGGGTTAACTGCCTTGTTCAGGGGCAGAACGACAGATTTTTTTCACCTTGTCAGCTTGGGGATTCGATCCTGCAACCTTTCAATTACTAGTCCAACGCTCTAACCACTAGGCTACCTGTTAAGGATCCATCTCAGATGACCAGGGTTTAGTTAACCTATATTTTAAAAGGGAAGACATAAGTTGGACTGAACAGCACCGGCATTCTGAAGTAGAGGTTGTTCTCACTCGTAGTAAAGTCAATGATACTCGTCTGTATGCCCATTGATAAATTTAACACAGTAGTTGTGGTTCTGAGGCTTTGACAAAGAATTGACAGGAGGAACAAGAAACCTTTTTCCCAATTTTTTGTTTATTTACCATAAAGACAGACACCAAATAAGTTCCAATTTATGCAATAAAATGCTTAGAATGGGGTAAAAATTGTAATAATTACAATATCTTGATACATTTTAACTTACAGGATACAGCTTAAGCAATTTTTTTTTATTAATCCAGAGATTTCATGAGTTTATTTGCACAGTAAAGGTGCTAATATAAGTTAGCCCTTAAGCCCTGAAAATCTTTGAAAAAAAAAAACAAAGTCAAAAAAAAGATTATATATATATATATATATAAATATATATATAGAGAGAGAAAGTGAACTTTGGTAGAAGAGACTCTATAGGACACCTGAGGTAGTAGAGACTGGAATAAAACAGCAAGATGTTCTTTACAAATAAAAAAAAGTACCACCAAGTGACACAGGAAACAGGAAACAATTTCACACAAATTTCAGTCCAGCTTAGATCCAAAAAAAGCACATAAGATTACATCACATCAGCATAAAATAAGACAAAATAGATAAAGACCAGCAAGCTGGCTGAGACACAGGTGGACAAGAGGATTCAGAAGGCATTAAGAGATTGGTAAGAATTATAGACATGACAAATTGAAGTAATACTGATTAGCTTTTATGAATGACAGAAACAGATTTTTCTTCCAGTATATAAAAAAGACCAGAGTGCATAACTTTAAAGCTTTTAAAAAGGCATAAGAAAAATAACCCGAAGCAGGAACAAAAAAATAAAATGGAAAAGAGTGTGGTATAAAAATACAGTCAAGTACAATCATTTTAGCTACCAAACTTCACATGTATTTACATTTAACTCTTCAAGCTTGATCAGCTTGTACTCCATGTAAAGAATAGGATTTTTTTTAAATAGATTACATTTTCTGCTTAATTATATATATATTTTTTAATTGTCTCAAACCCTTGCCATTAAGGGATTCCAAATAAAAATAGCAATTAAATGCATATTCCCCATTTAAAAAAAGGTTGACTTTGGAAACATTCCACATCTTAATTATCATCCTTTTACTTTAATGGATTACAACCAGAACACCACCGCTTGGAGAGTTATAGTTCATAAATTAACACCATTTAGGAACATGTTTGAGAATTCTAATCAAAAAGAGATGGTAAAACATTTAAGCAGAAAAGTCAGCCTTAAATCAGAAATATCCCTCCACCAAAAATGTTTTAAAAATTGTACAGCATTTATATTCATTATATAGAGTATCCACAATGGAAAATAGAAGAGTCATAGAAAACCTCAGATGTACATGGATTTTATAACAATTTGTTTTAAAAATAGAGCCAAGATAAAAAATAATAAAACATTTAATTGTTGAATTGTAGCGTGACATTCTACAAAAGGAACAGCACCAGAAGAATGGTAGATCAATATTGAATATAGCGGTTTTGAATGTATGGACACAGCATTTAGGGCTCATAAAATTATTTTAAAAAGGCTAAAATATGTGCGATGCACATGGCTCAATTGTAACAGCGAGAGTTAAGAGACCAACAGGGTGTTTTCATTTTAACAGTGTGGTACGACATCATAGTGTTGTTTGGAAAACTTACGCCCATACACAACAAATGTCTCAATCTCTTAAGGATAGCTTTGAATATACAATAACACCAAAAAAAGATATGAATATCTTTTTGGGGTGTTATTGTGTATATATATATATATATATATATATATATATATATATATATATATATATAAAAAAATCATAACTTCATACATGGGATCTTTATCTCAAAAAAATAAAATAATCAAAGAACAAAATAACATTTGAGACGATGTGGGCATCATAAGCGTTCACATTCAGCGTTATGCTAGCCAGACTAGCAATGTTTCTGTTAGATAAATCACCGCTCCCTGAAATACTTAAGTAATCTTCATGATTATTCGACTAAGCTTTATGGCCCAACAGTAAAATGCACATCTTAAACGCATCTTTATAGAAATGCAGTTATGCACAAATTCAATCGATTAAAACAGCTTCATTATGCCTTTCTTCTACACATAGGATACTCTAAAAACAAAAACCGAGTCGGAAACTTATGACCCGACGTTACAACATAACAGTGATAAAAACCATTTTACTCCGTCGTCTCCGGATTGCGGTTCTAAGGACTTATTTGTTGACTCACGGGGGGTTAAAATGGGAAGAGGAACTTCTCGAAACCATTGCAAAATGGCTACCAAAGTGCTAAAGGAACCATTTCTTTACCAGAACAGAGGCTTGATAAAACAGAGCAATACAGACTACAGTATACCAACATGGCACTAACTAAGAAAGCACCGTTTTCGTAGTAGAACTTTTGCGACTCGCTTTTTGCATTTTGTGCTAAAGGTACAGCAGTTTGAGGCCATAGTAGTGGAACGGGAGGGTATTACCCAGGTATCCCATCCATCCCAGGCCCTCCACTCATGACTGGGGGCAGCTTGGTGTGGATGGAGGGCGGTCTGGGGTTAGGGAGGCTGGTCTGGGGTGGATGGAGGGCGGTCTAGGGTTAGGGAGGCTGGTCGGTGGTGGATGGAGGGCGGGCTAGGGTTAGGGAGGCTGGTCGGTGGTGGATGGAGGGCGGTCTAGGGTTAGGGAGGCTGGGGTTAGGGAGGCTGGTAGGGGAGGCTGGTGGTGGATGGAGGGCGGTCTAGGGTTAGGGAGGCTGGTCTGGGGTGGATGGATGGGGCGGTCTAGGGTTAGGGAGGCTGGTCTGGGGTGGCTGGTCGGTGGTGGTGGAGGGTGGAGGGCGGTCTAGGGTTAGGGAGGCTGGTCTGGGGTAGGGAGGGGTTAGGGTTAGGGGGAGGCTGGTCTGGGGTGGATGGAGGGAGGCTGGTCTGGAGGGGGGTTAGGGAGGCTGGTCTGGGGTGGATGGAGGGCGGTCTAGGGTTAGGGAGGCTGGTCTGGGGTGGTGGATGGAGGCTGGTCTGGGGTGGATGGAGGGCGGTCTAGGGTTAGGGAGGAGGCTGGTCTGGGGTGGATGGAGGGCGGTCTAGGGTTAGGCTGGGAGGCTGGTTAGGGAGGCTGGGTGGTGGATGGAGGGCGGTCTAGGGAGGGAGGCTGGTCTGGGGTGGATGGAGGGCGGTCTAGGGTTAGGGAGGCTGGTCGGTGGTGGATGGAGGGCGGTCTAGGGTTAGGGAGGCTGGTCTGGGGTGGATGGAGGGCGGTCTAGGGTTAGGGAGGCTGGTCTGGTGGTGGATGGAGGGTGGTCTAGGGTTAGGGAGGCTGGTCTGGGGTGGATGGAGGGCGGTCTAGGGTTAGGGAGGCTGGTCTGGGGTGGATGGAGGGCGGTCTAGGGTTAGGGAGGCTGGTCTGGGGTGGATGGAGGGCGGTCTAGGGTTAGGGAGGCTGGTCTGGGGTGGATGGAGGGCGGTCTAGGGTTAGGGAGGCTGGTCGGTGGTGGATGGAGGGCGGTCTAGGGTTAGGGAGGCTGGTCTTGTTATGGAGGCTGGTCTGATTGTCAGCTGTGGGAGGAGGAGAGAAAAGCAGGCTGGCTGGGCCTTCAGTAGTAGACACTATGGGATAGGGAGGCTAGGGGACTGTGGGAGGATGTTGGGGACTGTGGGAGGATGTTGGGGACTGTGGGAGGATGTTGGGGACTGTGGGAGGATGTTGGGGACTACCAGTTGAGGCGGAAGACGGGGTGCTTGAGGAGTTCCCTGGATGGGGGTCGGTCGGCAGGCTGGAGCTCAAGGCAGCGCAGAGTGACGTCCCTCAGGCCAGGGGTCAGTTGGGGAGGGATGGAGGGCGCCGTGGTGGCACTCGCAATCTGGGGGAGGGAGGGTGAGGTCATGCTACTGTTGAAACCCAATCAACCTTTGGATGAAACAGGCCAATAGGGTGCTTTTTCAGGTATATGTATTTTACAGCTATACGTGTACATCAATCCTAAAACAGTAAATGTTGTACCAATTCCATCTAGTGATGTAAAACAGTGACTGTGGTTTTTAGTGGGTCACATATTCAACGGTAATGGTAAAGAGTACTAATAACATTTCTAGGTATAGAATATTTCTGGTCGTGAAGACAAATGGATCACATTTTTTTATTTTTATAAAATGTATTTATCACTTATCTAACTGAATAGACATGGTTTCCTTAATAATCTAACTTTGTGGCTGTGCTTGTATTGGTGGCACCTTGAATATGAGAGCGAGGTGGTTGGAGTGTTTCTCTGCGTTCCAGGGGGGCTTGGCACACGACATCTCGATGATGGCACAGCCCACACTCCACACGTCACAGCTCCGGCCGTACTGCTGTCCACGCAGCACCTACAGAGTCAACCGTACACAAAAAGGTATCAACATATGGACAACTGCGTGACGTTTATTGAATTTAAGCCTTTACTGCACTCTCCGACTACACACACACTTAACTCTACTCCATTCATAGTCTAGCATTTGCAAATAGCAGCAGAAAGGACTGAAATAGCAAGTCATTATTTTATAGCACTTGCCTGGGCGTTGTTGAGGAGTGGCATAGTTACACAGCAGACTACTTTTTGGTGGATGGACACAACGTCAAACCAAAAGGAGTTCAATGTATTACGGATCCTCCCATAGACTGCCATTATGTTTTGTGTCTTATTTAGTTGGCCTGTTTCTACATTTGTCACATGACTATGGCTTCAATTTAATCCCAGGCCAAATCTTGCTTTCGTACATTTGGGGAAGGCCATTTAAAATGTTGTTTGCTTCCGACAAAAGCTTTTTTTCCGGCAGTGAAACCCAACCGCCATTATGCTGGTCATTCAGAGTCACGTGTTCGCTACGGAACTGAAATAAAGTGGATTTAGATTTCTCAGTAACTCCCAAATGTAAGAGCATTTTAATCCCCTTTGAAAGAGAAGACCCCCACAATGGAGGCCGACCCCTTAATGTCTTGTTATTGTAGTGGTTCCAAAAACCTTGTTTAATTAGGAGGGAGTTCAACTACCCAGGCCTCCCACAGCATGACAGCCCAGTTTAATACCAGCATGATCAGGGCTCTCTTCAAAACGAACAGCCCCCACAGAAGGCTAATGCTTCGGCTTCTACCTCTTTCAGGCCCTCTCCACAAAGAGGATACAGAGGACTGGGGGGGTTTTGATCTTAAGACATTGGTTTAAGTGGCGGAATTTACTAGTTTTATGCGAGCCATCACTTGTACGCTGTGTGTGTGTGTGTGTGTGTGTGTGTGTGTGTGTGTGTGTGTGTGTGTGTGTGTGTGTGTGTGTGTGTGTGTGTGTGTGTGTGTGTGTGTGTGTGTGTGTGTGTGTCTGTGTGTGTGTGTGTGTGTGTGTGTGTGTGTGTGTGTGTGTGTGTGTGTGTGTGTGTGTGTGTGTGTGTGTGTGTGTGTGTGTGTGTGTGTGTGTGTGTGTGTGTGTGTGTGTGTGTGTGTGTGTGTGTGTGTGTGTGTGTGTGTGTGTGTGTGTGTGTGTGTGTGTGTTGTGTGTGTGTGTGTGTGTGTGTGTGTGTGTGTGTGTGTGTGTGTGTGAGGTGTGTGTGGTGTGTGTGTGTGTGTGTGTGTGTGTGTGTGTGTGTGTGTCAATGGCTCCAGTCAAAAGGATTGCACTATAAAGGAGGAACAGAACTCTAATTCTAAACACAGATTTATCTCTCTCCCTTTCATCCATGTGTGGGGTGAAGGTGTGTTCCCAGGAGTCACCCTGGAACTCCCTGTCCAGTGCCCTGAGGCCTGTCTGGTGTAGTCAGCTATCCTCAGCCTCTGACCTTGCTGTCAATCAGCAGGTTGCACCTTGTAGTTAGGCTATGCCATAAAGGTGATTCCTGAGGTGTGTCTGACAGTACAAACCCAGTAGTCAGTCTCTAGTTAGTTATTCCTGACCTGTCCAGTACAAACCTAGTAGTTAGTCTAGTTAATTATTCCTGACCTGTCCAGTACAAACCCAGTAGTTAGTCTAGTTAATTATTCCTGACCTGTCCAGTACAAACCCAGTAGTTAGTCTAGTTAATTATTCCTGACCTGTCCAGTACAAACCCAGTAGTTAGTCTAGTTAATTATTCCTGACCTGTCCAGTACAAACCCAGTAGTTAGTCTAGTTAATTATTCCTGACCTGTCCAGTACAAAGCCTCCCTTTCAGTACAAACCCAGTTAGTCTAGTTAATTATTCCTCTGTCCAGTACAAGGCCAGTAGTTAGTCTAGTTAATTATTCCTGCTGTCCAGTACAAATAGTAGTTAGTCTAGTTAATTAGACCTGTCCAGTACAAACCCAGTAGTTAGTCTAGTTAATTATTCCTGAACTCCAGTACAAACCCAGTAGTTAGTCTAGTTAATTATTCCAGTCCAGTACAAACCCAGTAGTTAGTCTAGTTAATTATTCCTGACCTGTCCAGTACAAACCCAGTAGTTAGTCTAGTTAATTATTCCTGACGAGTCCAGTACAAACCCAGTAGTTAGTCTAGTTAATTATTCCTGAGTCCTACAAACCCAGTAGTTAGTCTAGTTAATTATTCCTGACCTGTGCTCTAGTTAATTATTCCTGAGTCCAGTACAAACCCAGTAGTTGGCTAGTTAATTACCTGTCCAGTACAAACCCAGTAGTTAGTCTAGTTAATTATTCCTGGTCCAGTACAAACCCAGTAGTTAGTTTAGTTAATTATTCCAGTCCAGTACAAACCCAGTAGTAGAGTTAATTATTCCTGACGAGTCCAGTACAAACCCAGTAGTTAATTGTGTTACAAACCCAGTAGTTAGTCTGATTCCTGTCCAGTACAAACCCAGTAGTTAGTCTAGTTAATTATTCCTGACCTGTCCAGTACAAACCCAGTAGTTAGTCTAGTTAATTATTCCTGTCCAGTACAAACCCAGTAGTTAGTCTAGTTAATTATTCCTGACCTGTCCAGTACAAACCCAGTAGTTAGTCTAGTTAATTATTCCTGACCTGTCCAGTACAAACCCAAGTTAGTCTAGTTAATTATTCCTGAGTCCAGTACAAACCCAGTAGTTAGTCTAGTTAATTATTCCTGACCTGTCCAGTACAAACCCAGTAGTTAGTCTAGTTAATTATTCCTGACGAGTCCAGTACAAACCCAGTAGTTAGTCTAGTTAATTATTCCTAGTCCAGTACAAACCCAGTAGTTAGTCTAGTTAATTATTCCTGACCTGTCCAGTACAAACCCAGTAGTTAGTCTAGTTAATTATTCCTGACCTCCAGTACAAACCCAGTAGTTAGTCAAACCCAGTAGTTAGTCTAGTTAATTATTCCTGACGAGTCCAGTACAAACCCAGTAGTTAGTCTAGTTAATTATTCCTGACCTGTCCAGTACAAACCCAGTAGTTAGTCTAGTTAATTATTCCTGACGAGTCCAGTACAAACCCAGTAGTTAGTCTAGTTAATTATTCCTGACGAGTCCAGTACAAACCCAGTAGTTAGTCTAGTTAATTATTCCTGACGAGTCCAGTACAAACCCAGTAGTTAGTCTAGTTAATTATTCCTGACCTGTCCAGTACAAACCCAGTAGTTAGTCTAGTTAATTATTCCTGACGAGTCCAGTACAAACCCAGTAGTTAGTCTAGTTAATTATTCCTGACGAGTCCAGTACAAACCCAGTAGTTAGTCTAGTTAATTATTCCTGACCTGTCCAGTACAAACAGTAGTTAGTTTAGTTAAAACCCAGTAGTTAGTCTAGTTAATTATTCCTGACGAGTCCAGTACAAACCCAGTAGTTAGTCTAGTTAATTATTCCTGACGAGTCCAGTACAAACCCAGTAGTTAGTCTAGTTAATTATTCCTGACGAGTCCAGTACAAACCCAGTAGTTAGTCTAGTTAATTATTCCTGACCTGTCCAGTACAAACCCAGTAGTTAGTCTAGTTAATTATTCCTGACCTGTCCAGTACAAACCCAGTAGTTAGTCTAGTTAATTATTCCTGACCTGTCCAGTACAAAGCCAGTAGTTAGTCTAGTTAATTATTCCTGACGAGTCCAGTACAAACCCAGTAGTTAGTCTAGTTAATTATTCCTGACGAGTCCAGTACAAACCCAGTAGTTAGTCTAGTTAATTATTCCTGACGAGTCCAGTACAAACCCAGTAGTTAGTCTAGTTAATTATTCCTGACGAGTCCAGTACAAACCTAGTAGTTAGTCTAGTTAATTATTCCTGACCTGTCCAGTACAAACCCAGTAGTTAGTCTAGTTAATTATTCCTGACGAGTCCAGTACAAACCCAGTAGTTAGTCTAGTTAATTATTCCTGACGAGTCCAGTACAAACCCAGTAGTTAGTTTAGTTAATTATTCCTGACCTGTCCAGTACAAACCCAGTAGTTAGTCTAGTTAATTATTCCTGACGAGTCCAGTACAAACCCAGTAGTTAGTCTAGTTAATTATTCCTGACGAGTCCAGTACAAACCCAGTAGTTAGTCTAGTTAATTATTCCTGACGAGTCCAGTACAAACCTAGTAGTTAGTCTAGTTAATTATTCCTGACCTGTCCAGTACAAACCCAGTAGTTAGTCTAGTTAATTATTCCTGACGAGTCCAGTACAAACCCAGTAGTTAGTCTAGTTAATTATTCCTGACGAGTCCAGTACAAACCCAGTAGTTAGTTTAGTTAATTATTCCTGACCTGTCCAGTACAAACCCAGTAGTTAGTCTAGTTAATTATTCCTGACGAGTCCAGTACAAACCCAGTAGTTAGTCTAGTTAATTATTCCTGACGAGTCCAGTACAAACCCAGTAGTTAGTCTAGTTAATTATTCCTGACGAGTCCAGTACAAACCCAGTAGTTAGTCTAGTTAATTATTCCTGACGAGTCCAGTACAAACCCAGTAGTTAGTCTAGTTAATTATTCCTGACGAGTCCAGTACAAACCCAGTAGTTAGTCTAGTTAATTATTCCTGACGAGTCCAGTACAAACCCAGTAGTTAGTCTAGTTAATTATTCCTGACGAGTCCAGTACAAACCCAGTAGTTAGTCTAGTTAATTATTCCTGACGAGTCCAGTACAAACCCAGTAGTCAGTCTAGTTAATTATTCCTGACCTGTCCAGTACAAATCACAAGCCCTTATTATAGTTTCTTATTGTTACACTACATTTGTCATTTAGCAGACGCTCTTCTGCAGAGCGACTTACAGTTCGTTACCACTCACAGTCTCCAAAGTTCCACCCCTAAAAGGTGAAACACATGGAATGAGTGTTTCCCTGAGAGTCCAGTCCACCTTAAACCCTGTGACAGGCAGCTCAATAGCAGCAGGGACTTCCTGTGCGCGAGAGGGCGTGTATGTGTGTGCCCTCACCTTTGATGTCTCTGTGGATGATCTGGTTCTCGTGGAGGTAGGCCAGGCCTCGGAGCAGCTGCTCCGTGTAGTTGATGATCACAGCCTCCTTGAAGGCCCCATACTTGTTCAGGAGATGGGACACACTGCCACCTGGACACAACAGAGAGGATCAACCCATGAAATAATAACTATTTATCCTATTAATAATACACCCAGTTCTTCTATTTCTACAGGGGCAACATATGTGATTGTTATAGGAGGAAGGACAATAGTTTATAGTAGGGATGGGGTCAAGTGTTACAATATCTACTATCAAGTTCATCTTCTGGTTAGTTCCAATTGGACATGACTTGTCTTATTTACATACAGGAAGTTAACTGATACATATTCACTCATTAAAGGTTCAAGTAATATTATTTTATGTACCCAGTTCTGAAAAGTTAAATAAATACAAAATAATGAATTATTACACCAAAGATAAGCAAGAAAACATATCAAATTTAATTTTGTTTTTGTATCAAAACAATCTCAATTAAATTGAACAAATGAGGAAAGCAGGAAACAAAAAAACAAACATCCAAAAGTCAATTAAGGCTTTTTCAACGTGGGATATCATCATCATCGTCGTCGTCATCATCACCATCACCATCATCATCAGCAGCAGTAGAAGAGTGGTCCTTACCTGCCATCCACTCCACCATCAGGTTATAGTTGCTCTTCTCGCAGGTGGCCCCCAGCATACGGATGATGTTGGGGTGGTTGAGGTGGGCCATCATCCGGATCTCCTCCCTCAGAGCAGTCACCACCTCCTCTTGCTCCGACGATGTGTTCCTGACGTAGGTCACCTATAGTCGGGGAGGACATGCACACACAGGGTTACTAGGGGAAGAGAGCTGGACATTCTCTTTAAGGGCAACATCTCAGTTTGAGGTCACTAGCTAAAATAAAGTCACAACTCTGACATGGAATCCCCAGAGTTTCTGCACCAGGGGACACAAGAGACCCATAGGCCCCACCTAGCAACAACACCTAGCCCTTATTCCCTAAACACTCCTGTAGATGGGAAAGCATTGAATAGGTATAGGCACTATGGTAAGAGCTCTGACTGGCTAGGACTCATTTTTATAACCATCTATTTCTCTGACAACAGGTGTGTATCAGGGCAGACATTTGTGGTTGCCATGCGTCGGTCTTCTCACCTGTTTGACTGCCATCAGGGTGCCAGTGCCCACGTCCTGGGCCTGGTAGCAGGAGGAGAAGGCCCCCAGGCCGATCTGCTGGCCCTTCAACCACTCCTGGCCCTCCCTGTAGGGCTGCTTGGCTTTGGTATGGCCAGGCAGAGTCTCTGGAGTCTGGGGAAGCATGGGATGACAACATGTCAGTATGACACACACACACACACACACACACACGACTTGCCAAAACGATAGTTTGTAACAAGAAATTTGTGCAGTGGTTGAACAACGAGTTTTAATGACTCCAACCTAAGTGTATTTAAACTTAGACTTCAACTGTACACACACAAACACAAACACGTGTATGTTTACACCCCTTCAAATGAGTGGATTCGACTATTTCAGCCACACAGTTGCTGACAGGTGTATAAAATCAAGCACACAGCCATGCAATCTCCATAGAGAAACATTGGCAGTAAAATGGCCCTTACTGAAGAGATCAGTGACTTTCAACGTGGCACCGTCAATTTCTGCCCTACTAGTGCTGCCCCGGTCAACTGTGAGTGCTGTTATTGTGAAGTGGAAACGTCTAGGAGCAACAACAGCTCAGCCGTGAAGTGGTAGGCTTCCCACAGCCAGCATGTGTATAGGCAATAGACCTAGTACCACACACACACTGTGGGTTACATTTAGGGCTTCAGTCAACATTGGCAGGTTGATATGAATGATTATTCCCATGTATTCTCTGACCTTGGGTGTGACAATGTTCTCTACTTATATGTTAGTTATTAAGCCAGTTACTGGGGCAGCTTCCTGGGCACAAATTAAGCCTAGTCCTGGTGAAAAAGGAAGCTCAATGGAGAAACATAAGGCTTCATCTGTGTCTGGGAAACTGCCCTTTTGTTTAGGGAACACTGAGGATGTCTAAAGTCTTGTAGGGACATATGTTCCTGAAGGTGCACGTTGACTCACATCTGCCTGGATGATGATGATGTCCTGGTCTTTATCCACCTGCAGCTGGGGGATGATGGGCAGCGCATCCTGCGACTCGGACATGGCCATAACTACAGCCAGCGCCGCCTCCTCCTCCGCCTCCATCTTCTCCTTGCACTTCTGGTGTTGCGTCACGTCCTCGCTGTACATTCCCACCTCTCCCCCTCCTCCCGGCCCGTCCCCAGCCCGCTCCGGCGACAGCACGGCCACCTCCGACTGGAACGTGACGGTGGTGGTGTCGCCGGCAACGGGCAAAGATGCTTCCAGGAGGTCTTCCATGGAGGAGTTGAGCTCAGCAGAGGCGTCCAGTCCACGGAACTTCTCTTCCACCGGGGTGAAGCAGCTGTCCTCGCTGCTGATGAGGGTGGTGGCACCCCCCATGTGGCCCCCTGTGGAGGGGCCTTCACCTCCGGAGGCGCTGGTGGAGAGGCTGGGCTTTTCCCCTTGGAGGTCCAGCTTCATGCCCATCTTGGAGGCTCTTGGAGTGGGCGAGGTGCAGAGGGTCTTGGCCCCCTCGGAGGGGGTGGGTCGGGAGGGCTTTGGTCTGTGGATCTGGCTGGAGGGGAGGGGTCGGGCTTGGGTGAAACAGGGGGAGGGGAGCTGCTTCTCTGGGTCCTTGTTGCTGAAGGGCTTCTGCTGGGGAAACCTGCGCTGGGAGCCTGGAGAGCAGGAGGAAGCAGAGGGGGCAGTTGACGCTAGCTTGCTGGGGACGAAGCTCTGGGGCCGGGGTTTGGTACTGCTGTCAGGTCCTGGGAAGGAGGGAGGAGGGTGGGAGGCGGAGGGCGAGGGGAGGCTGGGGGCTTGGCTGGTAGGCGTAGAGTTCAGGCACTGGCTGAGGGGGCGGTTACGCGCCTGAACGGGGGGCTTTTGGTGCTCGGCCAGGGCCCCACCGCACGTGGAAGTGGCCATATTGGGACGCCCAGCGCTAGTGGAGATGGCCGCTAACCTCTCACTTATATCCTCAGGACTCGCTCCCACGTTGCCGGAGAAACCTCTCCCTCCCTTCCCACTGGTCATCTGGACCGTATGCGTCGGGGTGTTGCTCTCGGTCACGTTGGGCGAGTTCTGAGGTGCGGAGGGCTCAAGGAAGGCGGCGTTGGCCCGTTGGTGCGCCTCGCTGGCGCTGTGCTCCATGCTCTCCAGGCCCAGGTTGATGGCGTCCAGGATGTCCATCTCCTCGGCGATGGCGAGCAGGCGGCGGCGCATGCGGGCGTAGTGCGTGGAGCTGGTGACGCTTAGCATGTCCAGGAGCTTGACGAAGACGTGCGGCACGCGGGCCACCATGCGCGCGGCGCTCAGGAACACGCGGCGAGACAGCTTGCCCACCATAGAGTGGGAGTTGTCAATGGACTGCAGCGAGAAGCTCAGTAGGGGGAGCAGCTTCTGATACCTGGACAGAGGAACATGAGAAGGACAACTTAGAAGGCTGTAGCTTCCTATTCCCTATAGTACTCTCTTGCAATAAAATCACTGTGTGAGATATAAAGACATGATTCAAGGAAGTGTTATCGAGACCAGAGTGTGGTCATCACGAGTCTCCATATTTTAATTACCATAATATCAGCAACATTAAAAACAGACCGAACTGGCCTCCCGGGTGGCGCAGTGGTCTAAGGCACTACACCGCCACCAGAGACTCTGGGTTCGAGCCCAGCCTCTGTCAGAGCCGGCCATGACCGGAAGGCCCATGGGGCGGCGCACAATTGGCCTAGCATCGTCCGGGTTAGGGAGGTTTTGGCCGGCAGGGATTGTCTCATCGCACACTAGCAACTCCTGTGGCGGGCCAGGCGCAGTGTACGCTGACCAGGTCGCTAGGTGTACAGTGAAAACATCCGACACATTGGTGCGGCTGGCTTCTGGGTTGGATGCACGCTGTGTTAAGAATCAGTGCGGCTTGGTTGGGTTGTGTTTCGGACGACGCATGTCTCTCGACCTTCGCCTCTCCTGAGTCCGTGCGGGGGTTGTAGCGATGAGACATGACAGTAACGACTAACAATTGGATACCACAAAATTGGGGAGAAAAAGGAGGTAAAAAAACAGACCAAACTACTGAATTACAAGCTACAAACCAGAACACAATTTTTAATAAAGTTTGTAGTGTTTATTAATAGCAATGTCCAAAGAATCCATAATAGCACATTAGGCGCCTTAATGAACTTCCCAAGCATTCAGAGTAATGGGCCTGGCTCTCGACCTTCGTTATGTATCCAAGGCTACGCACTCAAACATACAAGGTTTTGACTTTGTCTAGGTGATCGAGGCTATACCAGGACAAGGTCACCATCTCAATGCTGTGAGCTCAAGGCTACGTGACTACAAGATCCAAACTACTAAGTCAGGGAAATATCACTGGGCACAACACTCATCCCTGTGGCACTCCTCTACCTCTCCCAGGGAGTCTGACTCGAGTCAGCAGCTAGGTGTCAATCAGGCTATACAAGAACAAGTCTATAAGACGATAAGATTGCGTACCTATCCCCCAGGGTCTGAGACTGGTGCCAGTCCCCTCCAGAGACGATGTGTGGGTAGAACTCAGCAGGGAACTCCAGCAGGAGCCTGTCAATCAGACACAGACGGCCCAGCAGGGCCTGCCAGTTATTGGCCTCCGTCTGGGGCCCCAGGATGCAGTTCAGGACATAGTCCACCCCGCCAATACCAATGGACCCTGAGAGAGATGGATAGGAAGAGACGCTTGTAGTGAGTTGCCAGTTGGATGTCGAGGACCGAGGCACCTGGGCATTAATGGCCAGATGGATATTGAGTATTAAACAAGTGGCATATCTACTGTTGTTGAGAAGGGGGAAAAAAACACTGAAGACATCAGATAGTCAAAGTCTCATATATAAATCCTGGTGAGTATGTGATATGGGGAGAGGACTACATTTCCACTGATAACCCAGAGTAGCTGCATGGTATTTGTAGCTCTTACCTGCTTTGAGGATCTCTCTACCTACAGCCAGCTCTCCCAGCTGGCCTTTACACAGCTCCAGTAGTGTGGACACCGACAGCTGGCTGGTACGACTGGACACGACGCAGAATCGACAAAGAGGAACGACACACAGAATGAATGTCCATGCTAGACTGCTAATTGCCATCATTCATACTCATACTTTTATACAGTATGTTATCTCTTGTGGACAGACTACGTTAACATTCTGACCAAATTAAGCAACATTTTAGTTCTGCCTTAAACAACATTATACAGTGTGCAACATAGACCTACTGAAATGAGACAGGAATCATGGAAATCAGTTGACTAACAGTATTATTATACCACAAGTAAAGGTTCCCATATTTGAGTCCGTTCTTGGAGATATACAGTATATCATGGAAATTCAGATCTGGACCTGGAAGCCATTTCCACTGCTGATTTTCATTGTTCCCCTCTGATCAGGGACTGATTTAGACCTGGGACACCAAGTGGGTGATTCCCCTCTGATCAGGGACTGATTTAGATCTGGGACACCAAGTGGGTGATTCCCCTCTAATCAGGGACTGATTTAGACCTGGGACACCAAGTGGGTGATTCCCCTCTAATCAGGGACTGATTTAGACCTGGGACACCAAGTGGGTGATTCCCCTCTAATCAGGGACTGATTTAGACCTGGGACACCAAGTGGGTGATTCCCCTCTAATCAGGGACTGATTTAGACCTGGGACACCAAGTGGGTGATTCCCCTCTAATCAGGGACTGATTTAGACCTGGGACACCAAGTGGGTGATTCCCCTCTAATCAGGGACTGATTTAGACCTGGGACACCAAGTGGGTGATTCCCCTCTAATCAGGGACTGATTTAGACCTGGGACACCAAGTGGGTGATTCCCCTCTAATCAGGGACTGATTTAGACCTGGGACACCAAGTGGGTGATTCCCCTCTAATCAGGGACTGATTTAGACCTGGGACACCAAGTGGGTGATTCCCCTCTAATCAGGGACTGATTTAGACCTGGGACACCAAGTGGGTGATTCCCCTCTAATCAGTGACTGATTTAGACCTGGGACACCAAGTGGGTGATTCCCCTCTGATCAGTGACTGATTTAGACCTGGGACACCAAGTGGGTGATTCCCCTCTGATCAGGGACTGATTTAGACCTGGGACACCAAGTGGGTGATTCCCCTCTGATCAGGGACTGATTTAGACCTGGGACACCAAGTGGGTGATTCCCCTCTAATCAGGGACTGATTTAGACCTGGGACACCAAGTGGGTGATTCCCCTCTAATCAGGGACTGATTTAGACCTGGGACACCAAGTGGGTGATTCCCCTCTAATCAGGGACTGATTTAGACCTGGGACACCAAGTGGGTGATTCCCCTCTAATCAGGGACTGATTTAGACCTGGGACACCAAGTGGGTGATTCCCCTCTAATCAGGGACTGATTTAGACCTGGGACACCAAGTGGGTGATTCCCCTCTAATCAGTGACTGATTTAGACCTGGGACACCAAGTGGGTGATTCCCCTCTAATCAGTGACTGATTTAGACCTGGGACACCAAGTGGGTGATTCCCCTCTGATCAGTGACTGATTTAGACCTGGGACACCAAGTGGGTGATTCCCCTCTGATCAGGGACTGATTTAGACCTGGGACACCAAGTGGGTGATTCCCCTCTAATCAGGGACTGATTTAGACCTGGGACACCAAGTGGGTGATTCCCCTCTGATCAGGGACTGATTTAGACCTGGGACACCAAGTGGGTGATTCCCCTCTAATCAGTGACTGATTTAGATCTGGGACACCAAGTGGGTGATTCCCCTCTGATCAGTGACTGATTTAGATCTGGGACACCAAGTGGGTGCAATTAATTATCAGGTAGAACAGAAAACCAGCAGCACTCCAGACCTTCAGGCTCAGATGTGAATATTCCCAATAGAACTCACCGCTGATCATACTGGGAGAAACCTAACATGTCCTGTATTCTCCACCTGAGGGCACTAGCTACAAGCAGTTGTCGTCAGGCTCCCATATCTATCCCACTCTGAAGTTTCAGACTGACTTTACCTGTTGGCGTCGGCACATTTGACCAGGATGGTCTCCACCACGGACCGGAGCAGCTGCTGCAGGCGCGAGCGTTCAGACACAGAGTGGCAGGGCGTGTACACCAGCATGGCCCGCAAGGTTTTCTACAACAAGGGGGTGAGAGGCCAGGGTTCACATTAACACTTTAAACATACAGTCAGTACTACAAACACTATCCCTAGTCCTGTGTGTGGAACATGGGTAAATATAAGAACAGTGATAGTGAATGTGACAACAATATCGTCCAGTCTAAAGTATAATAACTTACTATCAACTATGAGTTTTAAATACTTTATATAAAGCCCCCCCAAAAACAATTGGGCCCTACATGACTAAACCAAACACGGGAAATGCTGAGACTGAAAGTTGCGTAAAAACAATTCAAATTAAAAAATAAATGCGCAACACAAGACCTCTTGGAGCCCAAATGTAACACTAATAAGGCGGTTGGGGAAATTGAGCTTTCGACCCAGTCGAGTTACGACCCCGTCTATTCCTGTGAGAATATGTCCACCTGGGCCTGACCACAAGGTCATAAGAGACCCTCTGTGGCCTCGGCTGGAGGTGGAAGGCACTTGGTGGTGCTCCCCCCAGGAGAGGGGTAGAGGTGCTGGGTTACAGGCGGTGCAGCCTGACCCTTACTCCCAGAGAGAGAAGAGGTGTGGGGAGTGGTGACTGATAGAGCGTTGCATTGGAATGCTGCCCAGAGACCGATAGAGTCTGAGTCCCTTTCTCTCTTTCTCCCCCTCCCTCCCTCAGGCAGACAAGGCTACTCCTTCCTCCAACCACCTCATCCCACTCACTCACAAATCACTCAAACACAGCACTACATACACGCACGCAGTCCCTCCCTCTCCCTCAACCTCCATTACTACATTCTCCACAGCCTACTCTACTCTCAGGAGAGACGGATCATATCAATAAACAAGCATTTTAGCAAAACAAACAAAACTTCCAAAGGGGAAGCCACATCACATGGTATGACAAGGCAAGACAATAGGACCCCCATCAAAGTTATTGTAATGGTGGCTCTGGCATTTTCACTCGTTACAAGGTCCTAGGTAGTGTGCACGTAGCTAACGACTCTGAGCACACTTTCTAAGGCTGCCTCAAACAAAGTAGGCTTTTCAAAACGGCAATTTAAGTCGATTTTTGTCCCACTCTTCCAACTCTGGTTGTGCCCATGGTATTTTTAGTCCACTCCCCGCCATTACCAACATCCCCTGCTTTGTCTTAAACGAAGAATACAACAGACGCCAAAAGTCTGTCTGCTGCTAAACACGCTGGAAAGCCCCAAGAGGAGACAGAACCCTTTTTGTTTTCCATAACCGCAGCTCTGCTGAAGCAAAGTGCCGTGGGGGGAAATGTCAAGCTCCCCAGAGGTTCTGCAGTTTTTTTTTGTGTGTTTTTTTTTTTAAGCCACCAATAAATATTGTTCTCTAAAAGAGACGAAGTAGAAGAAATTCGGCTCGGAGGAGTGAAAAAAAGAGACGCTCAGTCTGTCCCTGGAGAATCCCTGCTGGTTTGACTTCAGGACTAGCCAGGCTAGCTTGTTGTTGAAGTGGACTTTAGGACAATTCAAGACCTGTGGTGTGAGAGAGACAGGCCAAGGGGTGAAAGCGGAGATCGGGTAGGGCCAACTAATCAATTCCTGAGTACCGTTAACAATACGGTTCATGTGTTCAGCACCGGGTTCATGGCAATGAGCTGAAGTTACTTGACCCTCGATGCATTGCAATCACTGTGTACATGCAGTACAGTGTATCATTTGTCTTTGAAGTGATGGTGATTCCTGGAAGACAAACGTTTTGGAAGCTCTGTTTATGGTCAGGGCTTCAGACTTTATGGGGCCAAAATGCTTTCCTTGACAGCTGGAGTATGGTACAGTCATATTTAAGAAAATAAGGTACTAAAACACTCACATTGCTCTTTTTTACTAGCACCAACTTCGCTGATAACTATTTAATTATCAGCTATGACTGTGATATGTGGTTGTCCCACCTAGCTATCTTAAGATGAATGCAGGAACTGTTAAGTGGCTCTGGATAAGACCATCTGCTAAATGACTAAATGTTGAGTCTCACCAGTGCAGCCACGTAGACCTTGTAGACAGGGTCAGCACACACCATGGAGAGGACACTACAGCATGACTCCACCACCACGTCACCTGACACCTCAGAGCAGCCGGCCCCGGCCCCTAGCCCCGCCCCCGGCCAGGAGCGTTCGCCATTGGCCAGGAGGAGCGCGCCGCTGACGTCATGCGACAGCCGCCGCAGAGCCATCTCCCTGATGTTCCAGTTCCTGGAGAACAGACAACCCACCACCTCCATGCCAAACACCTTGGGAGGACAGAGACAGTAAATTAGTCTGAAAGGAATATGGCACTGATCGGATAGAGACACAAGTACACGTAAACCCCTCTTTGTAGGCAAAGGGAAAGGAATAGTCCCAAAAATGCAAGCCCAAAAGGTTATTCAAGAATTTGAAAGTATAAGACAGGATCCCTACATTATAGACCCCCACGTCCATCTTCCCACCCCTCTCACCTTTATCCAAGGCTCAGCAAGTTCTTTGTAGGTCTGGGGAATCTGCTGGACCCCGTATTGGGGCAGGGTGAAGTCCCCCTCCTGGGACGATGACCCCCCTCTTGAACCCCCTTCACTGTGGGACGATGACGCTGCCGCATTCTCCATGGAGACCGATGAGGGGTCATGGCTGCCGAGAAAGAAGCCAAAGTCAGTCTGAGCTTTTAGCGACTTTTGGGGGACTCAAAATGGTGGTGGTAGACAGGTAACTAGACTAAGTTTGAATTGTAGTTCTGAGCATTTGATATTACAATCAAGAATGGCCACGAATATGCTGATTCAGGCATGGTCAGGATTCAGGAGTATACTTTCAGAATATAATGAAATGGAAGGGGGGTTGTCAATAGGGGGAGGTGGGGGAATCATATTCTAAAGACACCAGGAATCAACCCAGCAAAACTGGAAAATTAGATAGCGGGTCATCATAATTGCAAACAAACAACAAAAAAAACATAGAAAAACAACTGGGTACAATTTCAGGGTGGAGGGGTAACAGATACCTTCTGACAGTATTCATGTCTTAAGGGGGGGAAACAACAACAGCTATCATTTCATTCCCAGGCAGACGCACAAAACAAGGGCTGGTGCCTGGCTGTCTGGCTCACATAACCGCACTGTGGAGGGGATCGAGCTCACGACAAACCTACGAACACAGGTGCGCACACTAACATACGTGTGTATACTCACACACATGGCACCAAGTTCAAAGACGTTCTTGAGGCTAGTGTATTTAGCATGTACTTATGGTACGACATGGGCTCATTCAGGGGTAAGTAACATTATACACCACTAGAGCATTCAGATAAACATTGTGGAGACATTAAAATGTCTATCGTTTTTAGTTCTATAATGCTTTACAGTGGCTGGTTGTAAGAGTTGAGAGCTAAGGGAATGGTGATGTGTGTGGGGTGAGTGTCGAATGGTGATGTGTGTGTGTGTGTGTGTGTGTGTGTGTGTGTGTGTGTGGGGTATATATGATGGGGCTGTTGACACTGGTATTCCTGAACTCCCAACCTGGGCTCAGTTGTTTGCTATTAAGCTTTAAGTGGAATGGCTCTGGCACACTGCGTTAGCGTAGCCCTGTTTGACCTAGAATGATATAGCCTAGCGTACCGCTAATGTGATGGCTCTGGCACACTGCGTTAGCGTAGCCCTGTTTGACCTAGAATGATATAGCACCACTAACATGCTAATGGGAGACTAGTCGGGATCAAGGCAAAGTTGAACGGAGCAAAGTACAGAGAGGTCATTGATGAAAACCTGCTCCAGAGTGCTCAGGATCTCAGAAGGTTGACCTTCCAACAGGACAACGACCCTCAGCACACAGCCAAGACAATGCAGGAGTGGCTTCGGGACAAGTCCTTGAGTGGCCCAGCCAGAGCCCGGAATTGAATCCGATCTCTGGAGAGACCTGAAAATAGCTGCGCAGCAACGCTCACCATCAAACCTGACTGAGCTTGAGGGGATCTGCAGAGGAGAATGGGAGAAACTCCCCAAATACAGGTGTGCCAAGCTTGTAGCGTCATACCCAAGAAGACTTGAGGCTGTAATCGCTGCCAACGGTACTTCAGGAAAGTACTGAGTAAAGGGTCTGAATACTTATGAAAATGTAACATCAGTTTTTTTTTTAAATGTCTAAAAACCTGTTTTTGTTTTGCCATTATGGGGTATTGTGGGTAGATTGAGGGGGAAATACGATTGAATTAATTTTAGAATAAGGCAGTAACGTAACAAAATGTGGAAAAGGGGAAAATGACCTGAATACTTTCCCGAATGCACTGTAGCGTAGCCTGTGACGTAGCCTGCAATGAATCCACAGACTCATTGTGCAGTTCCAAATCCCTAACACTTTATGAGCTTATAAACAGCTTATAAACCATTCAATTGTTAGCTAACTGTTAGTTAACCATAACTCGCATTCAGCTTGCATGAGATTTGTGAAGCTCCACAGCTGTTCTGTCATCTCAGACGAGGCAGGTGTTTCCTTTCCTCTCAGACACAAATATAGTGAAGCCGCTTCCCCCGTCTTTCACACAACAATACCAGATACCAGCTGGTGCGCTGTCAAATCATTCCCCCTCCCCCATCCCAGGAGTCTTTCCAGGAGTTACTAGTTCCTAGCCCACACAAACGCATGTTAAAATTACCTGTAAAAATCATGGGACTTCCACTTGGCTCTACAGAGGGGGCAGATGAGCGTCTCGTGGTTCCGCCGGCATTCCTCAGCCCCTGCGAGACAGAAAGACGGTCCAACAGAATTAGCTCTCCCCCAGTTTAGAAAAAAGGACAATGCACTGACTGGCTGTCAAGGAAGTCAATGCCCCAATAAAATGGAGCAACAATTAGACTGGAGTTTAGAGAGAGAGAAGAGGGCTAGGGCCTCGGCACGAACGTGGCAGACTATCGAGAGGGCTGTATAGGGCTGTGTGTGTAATGGGAGTAAGTGGAGTGGCCTGTGGTGGTGCTTGCTGGACTATAAAACCTTCATGGATGACTGCATGGAGTCACTAAATGTCAGACGAGTCCATGTCTGAGGCCGGGCCACAGAGACCCAGGTCTTAAGCAGTCAGTCAGTCGATGTTAGGGGAGGTCGCTAACGGCTCGGAGCCTATTAGAATTTCCCCCTTCACAGAGTCTACCTCTGTTTGACGAGGTGTGGGGTGAAAAAACATGTATTTTGAGAGAAGCTGATACAGTGAAATGGCACTAAAATAGACAGAGTAGAATCTCTGAAAGTCTTGTTTTCACTCAGTGTGTTTCTTCACCAGTTGAAGTAGTTGGTGTACAGTGGTAGTGCCATAATGGATATATATGTGCATAGTGTTCCTAAAAGCAACTACAACAGAATACCATATGCCCCGCAAATAGAAAAATCTGGACCTTGATGCCAGTTTAACTGCTTTTAAAAAAAGTATTCTTCCCCTCTAAAATCAGGGACGGATTTAGACCTGGGACACCAGGTGAGTGCAATTAATTATCTGGTAGAACAAAAAAACAGCAGTACCCAGGACCTCGTAGATTCAGATTTCAATACCCGCCTTATGAACTAACCCTAAGTGTTACTGGGGTAAAACCATTTTGACAATGTCAGAGCTCACCTTGGCTTAGATGACAGGAACCATATTACACTGTACACGGGTCAAAAGTTTAAATGAGTTGAACTTCTGATAGCGTACTCTAGTACTCACAGATAGACATGCATCTTCTGATAGCGTACTGTAGTACTCACAGAGACATGCATCTTCTGATAGCGTACTGTAGTACTCACAGATAGACATGCATCTTCTGATAGCGTACTGTAGTACTCACAGATAGACATGCATCTTCTGATAGCGTACTGTAGTACTCACAGATAGACATGCATCTTCTGATAGCGTACTGTAGTACTCACAGATAGACATGCATCTTCTGATAGCGTACTGTAGTACTCACAGAGACATGCATCTTCTGATAGCGTACTGTAGTACTCACAGATAGACATGCATCTTCTGATAGCGTACTGTAGTACTCACAGATAGACATGCATCTTCTGATAGCGTACTGTAGTACTCACAGATAGACATGCATCTTCTGATAGCGTACTGTAGTACTCACAGATAGACATGCATCTTCTGATAGCGTACTGTAGTACTCACAGATAGACATGCATCTTCTGATAGCGTTGATAGCGTACTGTAGTACTCACAGATAGACATGAATCTTCTGATAGCGAACCGTAGTACTCACAGATATGCAGTCTTTTGATAGCATACTGTAGTACTCACAGATAGACATGCAGTCTTCTGATAGCGTACTGTAGTACTCACAGACATGCAGTCTTCTGATAGCGTACTGTAGTACTCACAGACATGCAGTCTTCTGATAGCGTACTGTAGTACTCACAGACATGCAGTCTTTTGATAGCGTACTGTAGTACTCACAGACATGCAGTCTTTTGATAGCGTACTGTAGTACTCACAGACATGCAGTCTTTTGATAGCGTACTGTAGTACTCACAGATAGACATGCAGTGGTGGTGCAGCTTGTTCCTGCAGCCTTCCTCACACACAGTCAGACTCTCCTCATCCAGCATGTCCAACAGACAGATAGGACACATCTGCTCCTCTTCATCCTTCAGACTACTGACAGAGAGAGACAGAAGGGGTAAGAGAGAGAAGGGGTCAGAGAGAGAAAGAGAGAGAGAGGGGGATGCAGAGAGAGATGGGGAAGAGAAAAATAAAGGACATATACATATATATATATACATACACACTGCTCAAAAGAATAAAGGGAACACTAAAATAACATCCTAGATCTGAATGAATGAAATATTCTTATTAAATACTTTTTTCTTTACATACTTGAATGTGCTGACAACAAAATCACACAAAAATTATCAATGGAAATCAAATGTATCAAACCATAGGGGTCTGGATTTGGCTGATCCAACTTGGATGTAATGTCCTTAAAACAAGTCGAAATGAGGCTCAGTAGTGTGTGTGGCCTCCACGTGCCTGTATGACCTCCCTACAACGCCTGGGCATGCTCCTGATGAGGTGGCAGATGGTCTCCTGAGGGATCTCCTCCCAGACCTGGACAGTCTGTGGTGCAACATGGCGTTGGTGGATGGACATGATGTCCCAGATGTGTTCAATTGGATTCAGGTCTGGGAACGGGCGGGCCAGTCCATAGCATCAATGCCTTCCTCTTGCAGGAACTGCTGACACACTCCAGCCACATGAGGTCTAGCATTGTCTTGCATTAGGAGGAACCCAAGGCCAACCGCACCAGCATATGGTCTCACAAGGGGTCTGAGGATCTCATCTCGGTACCTAATGGCAGTCAGGTTACCTCTGGCGAGCACATGGAGGGCTGTGCGGCCCACAAAGAAATGCCACCCTACACCATGACTGACCCACCGCCAAACCGGTCATGCTGGAGGATGTGGCAGGCAGCAGAACGTCTCCAGACTCTGTCACATCTGTCACGTGCTCAGTGTGAACCTGCTTTCATCTGTGAAGAGCACAGGGCGCCAGTGGCGAATTTGCCAATTTTGGTTCTCTAGCAAATGCCAAACGTCCTGCACGGTGTTGGGCTGTAAGCACAACCCCCACCTGTGGACGTCGGGCCCTCATACCACCCTCATGGAGTCTGTTTCTGACCGTTTGAGCAGACACATGCACATTTGTGGCCTGCTGGAGGTCATTGGCAGATTGGCCAACAACCTCCTTCCGTCAGTAAGAGCATTGAAGATGAGTCGTGGCTGGGTCTTCCAGCATGACAACGACCCGAAACACACAGCCAGGGCAACTAAGGAGTGGCTCCGAAAGAAGCATCTCAAGGTCCTGGAGTGGCCTAGCCAGTCTCCAGACCTGAACCCAATAGAAAATCTTTGGAGGGAGCTGAAAGTCCGTATTGCCCAGCGACAGCCCCGAAACCTGAAGGATCTGGAGAAGGTCTGTATGGAGGAGTGGGCCATAATTCCTGCTTGCAGTGTGTGCAAACCTGGTCAAGAACTACAGGAAATGTATGATCTCTGTAATTGTAAATAAAGGTTTCTGTACCAAATATTAAGTTCTGCTTTTCTGATGTATCAAATACTTATGTCATGCAATAAAATGCAAATGAATTACTTAAAAACCATATAATGTGATTTTCTGGATTTTTGTTTCAGATTCCGTCTCTCACAGTATGATAAGAAATTACAGACCTCTACATGCTTTGTAAGTAGGAAAACCTGTAAAATCGTCCGTGTATCAAATACTTGTTCTCCCCACTGTATATATAAAAATAACGGCCAGGGCAGAAAGGGAAAGAGAAATGGATGCTGGACCAATGTGTTAAACCAATGCTTGACCCTCGTTCACATCAAAATCAAACATTTGACACCACTTATGTTTATACAACTTGGTGGTATTCAAGGGCCTTCTTGCATAATGTTTTACAATACAACATCTGTACCCTGTGTGTCTGTACACTACCTGCTGTCGTTGCTCGAGGCGCCAGAGTTGCTGGACGGACAGGACGTGTGGGGGTTGGACATGCGCGACACAAACTTCTGAATGGTGTTGCGCGACGGCGCCTTGATGCGCGAGCTGCGGCGATTGTGGTACTTCTGGAACAAGCTCTCCACCTGGAGACAGTGCCACCGTTAGCAGTCGTAGGGAGAAATTTGCCCTAGACGCTGATCTTGGGTCAGATTGGCATTCTCTCTACTAATGGTAAAGTATCTACGTATTCAAGTGCATATCTAACGTGCATTCAAGATGGTGCAAGTTATTGAAAGTTAACATAAATTAGAAATATTCTAGCTTTGAAGTTTCTTTGGAAAGTGGTCATTACAAAATGGGTTTAGCTAATCATGTATGCCCTTCTCAAACTATTGTTTCGACCTGAAGCATACTGTGCTGGTTTCAGATATCCCCATTTTCACATTGTCCTGGTTTCAGCACCTATGGTGGATCCTTAAACAGGCCAGTACGGTACAGCTCAGTTTGCTCAGCTCAGTAGGGAGAAAAGGGAATTACACAGATTGGTTACAGGGCATGTCGGTTGGTTGCTGGAAGGTTACCTCAAAGTTTTTGAGGGTTTTCCTCCAGAGCAGGGGGTCTGAGGGCTCCAGCTGGAAGACACGGAGCATGACGAAGAGGACGTGGATACAGAACGCCCCTCGGCCACAGCTACAGGTCTACAGTGAATGGAGAGGAGGACAGCAGACCGGGGGGTTACTCACGTGTGTGTGTATATACATACCAACACCGCACTCACAAACACGCGCAGGCACACACAGATGGCCAAAAATGGTCACACAGACCGATACGGACCTGCTGATCCATCTGTCCCAAATAGTACCCTATTCCCCCACATTGGACAACGCTCTGGTCAAAAGTAGTGCCATTTGGGACACAAGCCTTTAGTAAGAGGAAGCTCTACATCGCTCCATCTCTACATTTGCTACTGTAGCGTTTACCCAGCCATTTGCTACTGTAGCGATTACCCGGCCATTTGCTACTGTAGCGATTACCCGGCCATTTGCTACTGTAGCGATTACCCGGCCATTTGCTACTGTAGCGATCACCCGGCCATTTGCTACTGTAGCGATCACCCGGCCATTTGCTACTGTAGCGATCACCCGGCCATTTGCTACTGTAGCGATCACCCGGCCATTTGCTACTGTAGCGATCACCCGGCCATTTGCTACTGTAGCGATCACCCGGCCATTTGCTACTGTAGCGATCACCCGGCCATTTGCTACTGTAGCGATCACCCGGCCATTTGCTACTGTAGCGATCACCCGGCCATTTGCCACTGTAGCGATCACCCGGCCATTTGCTAATGTAGCGATCACCCGGCCATTTGCTACTGTAGCGATGGTGCGATTACCCAGCCATTTACAAACGATAAATCGCTCCAGTAGTAAATGGCCGGGTAACGCTCCAGTAGTAAATGGCTGGGTAATCACTCCATCGCTACAGTAGCAAATGGCTGGGTAAACAAAAAGAGCCTGCCAATGTACAAGTGAAGCAAATTGTTAAAGTAACTGTCCAGTGTTTCCAGATTAATTATAGGTCATATTTCATCACTTACGAGTAAAATGGTTTTCCTTCCAAAAAAAATGGTAATTAAGTTTTGTATGTTAAAAAGCAACAGAATAGTGTGGGCATATATTGGTCATAAAAATATTAATGTGAGTAGACAGCTGATTGGCCAGCTCATCCTCCTTTAGACCGCTGATTGGCCAGCTCATCCTCTTCAGGAGTATGACGTCATACTCTGAGAAAATAGCAAGCGTTCTTGTAGAGATACAAGTTTGAGGTGTGGTTTTTTAACTGCTTTTTTTCTTAGTACAACTACATATGGGGATATTATTTTTTGATGATATATAGTATTATATCGTTTTGACAATATTGTGATATTTTTTTGCACTAGTCTCCTCAGGACTGTAGGGGAAGAAAATTGAATCGCAATAAAATCACAGTATCGAATTGCAACACATATCGGCCCCTAAGGATCATGACAATATCGTATCGTGAGGTCCCTGGCAATTCCCAGCCCTATTATTTCTCCAATTTATGCTTTGGCCACAGTATTTGGCAGTGGTGGGCCGTCAGGGCCAGCAAGGCCTTCTCTGCTGGCCTAAACATCATCAGAATATAATTTTTTTTAAATATATATTTTTCCACAAATATGTATTAAATTATTCCCCAGAGTAAGAGTTACACTCTTCATTTCATAGCGTTCCTCTTGGTTGCACTGCTTCCAGCCCCAGGTTGAGATTTGGAGGGCTGGTCTTTATGTTAGATCTTTTATCCAATCATATTCAGCCATCATGTGTTGCCAGGGGTCTAAAATCTGCCCTCGGGCCTTCAGAATCAACAGTGCGGGCGCTTGTAGCTTAAAGTGAATGGAAATTAAAATTTAGTGTCAACCAATCAGCTTTAGAGTTGGCTATTGTATGTCTGCTGACTGGCTCCAGTGTTACCCAGGAGCCAGATAGCAGGCGTAGTGCGTGCACGTCTTTTGATTGGATTACCAATATTGAGAGGCAGGTCCTACATGGGCAGGTCTCAGAACTAGGAAACTGAAATTGATCAACAAATTAATTCGCATACTACTAAGCTGTTTTTTCAACCCACAATGGCGGAAGGAGAAGATATCGACTTGGTCGAGGATATAATTATAACGCCATTCTCAAGACAAACTTTTCAAGAAAAGTTAGACATTGTCAGGAGAGGTAGACGCCGACGCTACAAAGCCTGTCACAGGCGGGAAAGGAGTTTGTTCGCCACTTTCAACTATGAATGACTCACGGGCTCCGAGAAGCACTGCAACTGTACTGGGAATGCCTATTATTTGCAAGTGATTGATTTGGTGTTTGGAGCCACACTGGCTTTGCAAACCTGAGTTGTCTAACCAAGGCAGCAACGAGACACCAAAGTACAGCTGGGCACTTACAAGCAATGGTGCTTTTGAAAACTTTTGGGGACACCTGAGTGGATCTACAGCTCAACGAACAAGCGCGCAGGGCAACGAAGCTGCACAATGAAAAGGTATTGTACTCTTCCCCTGCAATTCTCTGAATAAAAATGTAAATTTCAAGGTGACACAACACCTGGTTATACTGCGTTTTTGTCTAAATGTATAGTGTCTAGAGCCATGGAATCATAATGATGGTAATAAGAGGTGGATTAATTCGGGTGGGACTGTGTAGGACTTCACTGAAGGCCCAGGCCCCAGAACCACGGCACGCTACTGGTATTTGGGTATGAGTGAACATAATACGAACTTATAAAAGTGAGATTTTCAAATGAACAGTTACTCTACCCCCATTGCTGTTAACACAATTTGGTAAAAGCTGGAGCCGTTGTGCAGCCAAGCCTCAATCTAGCCTGCCAGTTGGAATCTGACAAACTTCCATCAGCTTAATCAATTCCCAATCGACCCCAAGTCTAGACACTTGTATATGTTTGAAATGTCTGTATCGGTATAATAGCTGATAACACCCATCTAATCCTTTTAATATCTACACAAGTACATGGAGGGTAGAGGGAGTCGATTTGAAAATAAGTCTAGATTCTGTTTAAATCTTAATTTGTCTGAATGGACTTCCAGCACTTCCTACCTGTGGACCAATGAACACCCTGTATTTGTTGTCGGGGCTGTCTCCTCCAATCAGAAAGGAGTTGGGGCCTATCTGCTGCAGTAGGTAGAGGCGAGCCCTCATGACCTTGTTGACACGGCGACTGGTCTCCTCAGGACTGTAGGGGGAGAAGCCGTCTGGGGAGGGCGCCCGGCGAGGGGGCGTCACCCTGCCACTCTGAAACTACACAACATCAGATCAAGACAGCTTCAGAACAATCGTTACATGTATATATTATACTGTCACCAAATAGTCACTTAGGACTTTATATTGCCATGATAGTTTTTACAGTTCTTTCAACCCCAAGTGAAGAGGCTTGATATCTAATCAATGTTATATTATCAAAATGTTTTTATGCCTGTGCATTGTGTGCGCGCTACGTCTGTGTGTGGCTAATCACCGGCACAGGTGAGGCCCTCTTCCTGCGCACCCCGGGGGACTCAGGCTTCCCACCGGCCCTGCCAGAGGAAGAGGAGGAGGAAGAGGGGGGTCCAGGGGAGGGGCTGCGGCGGCCTCTGCTCTGCTGGGGGGAGGAGCTGGTGGGTGCGTCGGCTCCGACCTCTGCCCCTTTGCAGCCCGCCTCGCTCCCGTCCGGTCGCAGGGGGACGGGCTTCACCACCTGAGGGAGAGAAGGAGAGGGGGTTAATATGCAGTTGGGGTAGGCCAAATGAGACCCAAATGACAGTAGAGTCCCTTTACAGTGGAACGTTCAGACAGACATTTGTTATGTAGAACAAGCATGATTCTCTGACATGTAGAACAAGGAATCATATCAGCTCTATCCATGGCATTTCTATCTGCTGCTTTGGTCAACTGAACACGGGTCTGTAGATCTGGTGGAAGCATTGACATTTCCACGCAGCCAATCGGAAGGCATGATGTAGCGATATTACCATAATACATATATCCATCTAATCCTCTCAGAAGAGTGCTAAGACTAGAGGTCGGGGGCTAGAGGTCAGGGGGCTTGAGGTCAGCATGTGTGTATGCTGTGAAAGACTAGGTGCAACATAATGGTGCAATGCCCAGGGTTGGACATGTCCAATTCTGCTCGATTTCAGTCATGAAAACAAACTTTATTTCAAAGTATTAACAGTATCAAATCAATCTTTAGTGAATATTTAAGAGTTTCTTGGATCTATAAATGTTAAGCGTGGCACAGTAAGCTAAGTGCACACACATGTGGTGTTCTCTGTGTGTGTATGTATAGACCTACATGTTTATATAGTATTATAGCCGTGTGTGCACGTGTTTGTTTCTGTGTCCATGTGTGTCAGGCTGCAGCAGCTCACCACCGGGCCCCTCCTGCTACGTCTCTCCAGCCACTCGTGCTTCCAGGTGGGCATGCAGGTGGCCTTGAGCTTCTCCCGGATCATCCGCTCCTCGGGCCGGTCTTCCATCTTCTGCAGACCCCGCAGGGTATCCTTACTCTCCATGTCGCGACTACAGAGAAACCAGAGGGGGAGGAGTTAGAGAATGGCAACTGCTTGGCATCTGACCGCAAGGCACTACAAAGGATAGTGCTTACGGCCCAGTACATCACTGGGGCTAAGCTACCTGACATACAGGATAACCAGGCGGTTTCAAAAGGAAACATATCAACAGGCTGATTAAACAGCATGATCATTACACATGTGCACCTTGTGCTGGGGACAATAAAAGGCCACTTTAAAATGTGCAACATATTAGGGAGTGTGAAATTGGCATGCTAATTGCAGGAATGTCCACCAGAGCTGTTGCCAGAGAATTGAATGTTAATTTCTCTACCATAAGCTGCCTCCAACATAGTTTTAGAGAATTTGTCAGTAAGTCCAACCGGCCTCACAACCGCAGACCATGTGTAACCATGCCAGCCCAGGACCTCCACATCGGGCTTCTTCACCTGCGGGATTGTCTGGGTGGGGGGGGCTGAGGAGTATTTGTCTGTAGTAAGCCCTGATTGGCTGGGCCTGGCTCCCTAGTGGGTGGGCTTGGCTGCACTCCTGCCTAGTCATGTAAAATCCATAGATTAAGGTTTAATTAATTTATTTAAATGTACTGATTTCCTTATATTAGCTTTAAATCAGTAAAATCTTAGAAATTGTTGAATTTATATTTTTGTTCAGTGTATGTACATATATATCTACCTTAAGTACCCCTGCACAGACTAGGAACTGGTAACCCGTGTACAGGGCCTGAAACTTTTTGGTCCACCATGATTGTTGCCATAATTACAAACACTTTTTTTAAACGTTTTTTTAACAGATGAGCATGCTTTGTAATGTTTCTAAAACAAATGTATTACTAGTAAAAATTGGTAGATAGCTAAATGTTTACATTTGAACCAAAATATTAGAGACAAATGTTCAGCTACTCCCTTCAAGGGCGGGAGGTTACCATGGCAACGGGGGCACTAGCTGCTCAAGTTGTTAATGACACAGAATCTGACTAGTAGCCGGTGCCTTCAGTTGAAGCAAAAATCAAACATTGAAAAACAACCTATAGCTCGTGAACAAAACAATGTACATAGTCAAGACACAGAAGGACAAAGTCTCACTTTAGTAGACTTGAGTAAATTAGACCAACTGTAATGCCTGTGCGCAGCACTTCCAAAATGACTTCCATCTCAGTGTGTACAGCTCCCCAGCCAGGTGTTGCTGTGTGTCACGGGATGGATAGATATAGAAGTCCTAGTTCTTTGTGTGATTAGCAACAAGCTATGAACCAAAACAACAGAAACACATTGAAAACAGCTACTGCAGCATTTATTTAGCTGTAAATGTGCTCATACTTGGCAGGTGGCGTGTGTTCATTTTAGACCCTGCCATATAGCCAAGTTAATCATTGTGTATTTATTCCTTGTGTTATTATTTTTCTATTATTTCTCTGCATTGTTGGGAAGGGCCCATCAGTAAGTTTCACTTTGTCTACAAATGTAGATTTGGTTGACAATACCCAGCAAACTAGAAACATTCCCAGAACAGTATCCAAGATTCCCATGATGTTCTAGTTAGGGTTCTCTCTTACATTAGGTTGATAAACATTCAGAGGATGTTTTTAATAACATCTTTATGTTTAACATTCACTAAAATATTGTGCACAAGATTATAAAAAACCACCACAGAACATTCCCCCAAAAGTTATCATTGGGTTTCCAGGTAATGTAATAATAAATGTACCAGTAATGTTTTCCCAGCAAACCAAAATTGGTTCTGTGAAAGTTCCCAGAAAATTCTTTAGGTCACGGCAAATGTCCTCATAACACACATTCCTGGTGATGATTATAGAAGGTTTGTATAAAATATTTGATATTGTTGCAAAAATGTTACTATAAAACATTTTAAAAGGGTACAAGGATGTTTCATAAGGTTGTGGGACCAGTCTGGTGAGAACATTGTGGGCACATGACAAAAGATACCCTACCTGTCAAAAGTTTTAGAACACCTACACAGTCAAGGGTTTTTCTTTATTTTTACTACATTGTAGAATAATAGTGAAGACATCAAAACTATGAAATAACACATATGGAATAATTTAGTAACCAAAAAAAGTGTTAAACAAATCCAAATGTATTTTAGATTTGAGATTCTTCAAATAGCCACCCTTTGCCTTGATGACAGCTTTGCACACGCTTGGAATTCTCTCAACCAGCTTCATGAGGTAGTCACCTGAAATGCATTTCAATTAACAGGTGTGCCTTGTCTAAAGTTAATTTGTGGAATTTCTTTCCTTCTTAATGCATTTGAGCCAATCATTTGTGTTGTGACAAGGTAGGGGTGTTATACAGAAAATGGCCTTACTTGGTAAAAGACCAAGTCCATATATGGCAATTACTTTAAGACATGAAGGTCAGTGAATACGGAACATTTCACGACCTTTGAAAGTTTCTTCAAGTGCAGTCGCAAAAACCACCCTAGTGCTATGATGAAACTGGCTCTCATGAGGACAGTCACAGGAATGGAAGACCCCAGAGTTACCTCTGCTGGAGACGATAAGTTAATTAGAGTTACCAGCCTCAGAAATAGCAGTCCAAATAAATGCTTCAGAATTCAAGTAATCAAATCCAAATGGTATATGTCACGTGCCCAGAATACAGCAGGTGAAATGCTTACTTACAGACTCTAACCAACAGTGCAAAAAAAGGTATTAGGTGAACAATAAGTAAGTAAAGAAATAAAAACAGTAAAAATGTCACCGGTTAGTCAGGCTGATTGAGGTAGTATGTACATGTAGATATGGTTAAAGTGACTATGCATATATGATAGACAAAGAGTAGCAGTAGCGTAAAAGAGGGGTTGGCGGGTAGCGGGACACAATGCAGATAGCCTGGTTAGCTATGCAGATAGCCTGGTTAGCTATGCAGATGGCCTGGTTAGCTATGCAGATGGCCGCGAGCATAGAAGTGATTTAGCTCGTCTGATAGGCTCGTGTCACTGGGCAGCTCTCGGCTGTGCTTCCCTTTGTGCTTCCCTTTGCCACATAAGACTAGCGTCGGAGCCGGTAAGGTACGATTCAATCTTAGCCCTGTATTGACACGTTTGCCTGTTTGATGGTTCGTCAGAAGGCATAGCAGGATTTCTTATAAGTTTCCGGGTTAGAGTCCCGCACCTTGAAAGCGGCAGCTCTACCCTTTATCTCAGTGCGAATGTTGCCTGTAATCCATGGCTTCTGGTTTGGGTCTGTACGTACAGTCGCTGTGGGGGCGACGTCCTCGATGCACTTATTGATAAAGTCAGTGAGTGATGTGGTGTATTCCTCAATGCAATCGGAAGAATCCTGGAACATGTTCCAGTCTGATAGCAAAACAGTCCTGAGGTTTAGCATCTGCTTCACCTGACCACTTTTTTTTTATAGAGCGAGTCACTGGTGCTTCCTGCTTTAATTTTTACTTGTAAGCAGGAATGAGGAGGATATCATTGTGGTCGGAATTACCAAATGGAGGGCGAGGGAGAGTTCTTTACGCGTCTCTGTGTGTGGAGTACAGGTGATCTAGAATTTTTTACCCTCTGGTTACACATTTAACATGTTGATAGAAATTAGGTAGAACTGATTTAAGTTCCCTGCATTAAAGTCTCCGACCACTAGGAGCGCCACCTCTGGGTGAGTGGTTCCCTGTTTGCTTATTTCCTTATACAGCTAACTGAGTGCGGTCTTAGTGTCAGCATCCGTCTGTGGTGGTAAAGAAACAGCCACGAAAAGTATAGCTGAGAACTAAGGCAAATAGTGTGGACTGCATTTTATCACAAGATACTCTACTTCAGGCGGGCAAAATCTAGAGACTTCTTTTGATTTTGTGCACCAGCTGTTTACAAATATGCACAGACCGCCCCCCTTGTCTTACCGGAGTGTGCTGTTCTATCTTGCCGGTGCAGCGTATATCCCACTAGCTGAATATCCATGTAATTCAGCCACGATTCCGTGAAACATAGGATATTACAGTTTTTGATGTCCCGTTGGTAGAATATTCGTGATCGTACCTCGTCTAATTTATTGTCCAATGATTGCAGGTTGGCGAGTAATATTGACGGTAACGGAAGCTTTTCCACTAGCCTTCTGCGCATCCTTATGACTGTGTCCTCTGTACCTGAGTCTCTTCCTCTTGCAAATAACTGGGATGTTGGCCTTGTCAGAATGTCCTGCTTGTTGAAGAAAAAAATATTTGTCTAAACTGAGGTGAGTGATCACTGTCCTGATATCCAGAAGCTCTTTTTTGCCATAAAATACAGTTGCAGAAACATTATGTACAAAATAAGTTACAAATAACGCGAAAAAACAAAACAATAATAGCACAATTGGTTGGGCGCCCGTAAAACTGCTGCCATTTCTTCTGGCGCCATTTTACCTCAACAGACATCTTAACAACAACTGTTCAGGAGACTACGTTAATCAGGCCTTAATGGTCAAATTTCTGCAAAGAAACCACTACTAAGGACATCAATAAGAAGAGACTTGCTCGGCAATGAACATTAGACCGATGGAAATTTGTCCTTTGGGCTGATGAGTCCAAATTGGAGATTTTTGGTTCCAACCGCTGTGTCTTTGTGAGACGTGGTGTGGGTGAATGGATGATCTCGGCATGTGTATTTCCCACCGTGAAGCATGGGGGGGGGGGGTGCTTTGCTGGTGACACTGTCGTGATTTATTTACAATTCAAGGCACACTTAACCAGCATGGCTACCACAGCATTCTGCAGCGATACGCCATCCCATCTGGTTTGTGCTTAGTGGTACGCTCATTTGTTTTCAACAGGACAATGACCCAACACACCCCAGGCTGTGTAAGGGCCATTTGACCAAGGAGGAGAGTGATGGAGTATTGCAACAGATTACCTGGCCTCCACAATCACCCGACCTCAACCCAATTAAGATGGTTTGGGATGAGTCGGGCCACAGAGAAGGAAAAGTAGCCAATAAGTGCTTAGCATATGTGGGAACTCATTCAAGACTGTTGGAAAAGCATTCCAGGTGAAGCTGGTTTAGAGAATGCCAAGAGTGTACAAAGCTGTCATCAAGTCAAAGGGTGGCTATTTGAAGAATCTCAAATATATTTTTATTTGTTTAACACTTTTTTGGTTACGATTCCATACGTGTTATTTCATAGTTTTGATGTCTTCACTATTATTCTACAACATAGAAAATAGTACAAATAAAGAACATCCCTTGAATGAGAAGGTGTTTAAAACTTTTGACCGGTAGTGTATGTTCCCAAAATACAAAAACACTGTCCAGTTGTGCAGATGAGACAAAGAGTGCAAAAAACATTCACCTGATGTTCCAAGAATGTTCCCAGAACACATTGTCTGTCCTTTAAAAGGCTCCCAGAACATTTCATTCGGTTGTGGTAACATTGTGGGAAAATGACAAGAGATACTGCATGTTCCCAAAACACAGAAAATTTCCAATTGTGCTGACATTCAGAAAATGTATCAGGATGCACAAAATATTCCTCTGATGTTGCAAAAATGTTAACAGAACAGCCTTTTCTTTTTTTTATTGAGATAGATAGATAGATAGATAGATAGATAGATAGATAGATAGATTAGATAGATAGATAGATAGATAGATAGATAGATAGATAGATAGATAGATAGATAGATAGAATTAATCGAACAAAAGGACCATTTGTGATGTTTATGGGACATATTGGAGTGCCAACAGAAGAAGCTCAAAGGTAAGGCATGATTTATATGTTTATTTCTGCGTTTTGTATCGCACCTGCAGGGTTGAAATACGTTCTCTCTTTGTTTACAGAGGTGCTACTCAGATAATAGCATTGTTTGTTTTCACCAAAAAGCTTTTTTGAAATCTGACATGTTGGCTGGATCACAACACGTGTAGCTTTAATTTGGTATCTTACATGTGTGATTTCATGGAAGTTAGATTTTTATAGTAATTTATTTGAAGTTGGCACTCTGCATTTTCTCTGGCTTTTGGCCAGAGGTTAACACAGCGTGCATCCAACCCAGAAGCCAGCCGCACCTCCGACACGGAGGAAACACCGTGCACCTGACGACTTGGTTAGCGTGCACTGTGCCCGGCCCACCACAGGAGTCGCTGGTGCGCGATGAGACAAGGATATCCCTACCGGCCAAACCCTCCTTTGCGCGGACAATGCTAGGCCAATTGTGCGTCGCCCCATGGACCTCCCGGTCGCGGCCCTCCCGGGCGCGAACCCAGGCGATGCAGTGCCCTAGACCACTGCGCCACACGGGAGGCCACATAACACCCTTTTCTAACTCCCAGAATATGTACATTTGAAGTCGGAAGTTTACATACACTTAGGTTGGAGTCATTAAAACTCGTTTTTTAACCACTCCACAAATTTCTTGTTAACTATAGTTTAGGCAAGTCGGTTAAGGACATTATCTACTTTGTGCATGACACAAGTAATAATTGTCTACAGTGAATTACAAGTTAAATAATCTCTCTGTATCACAATTCCAGTGGGTAAGAACTTTACATACACTAAGTTGACAGTGCCCTCAAACAGCTTGGAAAATTCCAGAAAATGTCATGGCTTTATAAGCTTCTGATAGGCTAATTGACATCATATGAGTCAATTGGAGGTGTACCTGTGGATGTATTTCAAGACCTGCCATTCAACTCAGTGCCTCTGCTTTATATCATGAGAAAATCAAAAGAAAATCAGCCAAGACCTCAGAAAGAAAATTGTAGACCTCCACAAGTCTGGTTCATCCTTGGGAGCAATTTCCAAACGCCTGAAGGTACCACATTCATCTGTACAAACAATAGTACACAAGTATAAACACCATGGGACCATGCAGCCGTCATACCACTCAAGAAGGAGACGCGTTCTGTCTCCTAGCGATTAACCTACTCTGGTGCGAAAAGTGCAAATCAATCCCAGAACAACAGCCTTGTGAAGATGCTGGAGGAAACATGTACTAAAGTATTTATATCCACAGTAAAACTAGTCCTATAATCGACATAACCTGAAAGGCCACTCAGCAAGGAAGAAGCCACTGCTCCAAAACCGCCATAAAAAAGCCACACTATGGTTTGCAATTGCACATGGGGACAAAGATCATACATTTTGGAGAAATGTCCTCTGGTCTGATGAAACAAAAATAGAACTGTTTGGCCATAATGACCATCGTTATGTTTAGAGGAAAAAAGGGGGAAGCTTGCAAGCCTAAGAACACCATCCCAACCGTGAAGCACGGGGGTGGCAGCATCATGTTGTGGGGGTGCTTTGCTGCAGGGGAGACTGGTGCATTTCACAAAATAGACGGCTTCATGAGGTAGGAAAATTATTTGGATATATTGAAGCAACATCTCAAGACAGTCAGGAAGTTAAAGCTCGGTCACAAATGGGTCTTCTAAATGGATAATGACCCCAAGCATACTTCCAAAGTTGTGGCAAAATGGCTTAAGGACAACAAAGCCAAGGTACTGGAGTGGCCATCACAAAGCCCTGACCTCAATCCTATAGATTTGTGGGCAGAACTGAAAAAGCATGTGCGAGCAAGGAGGCCTACAAACCTGACTCAGTTACACAAGCTCTGTCAGGAGGAATGGGCCAAAACCTCACCCAACTTATTGTTGGAAGCTTGTGGAAGGCTTCCTGAAACATTTGACCCAAGTTAAACAATTTAAAAGCAATGCTACCAAATACTAATTGAGTGTATGTAAACTTCTGACCCACTGGGAATGTGATGAAATAAATAAAAGCTGAAAGAAATAATTCTCTACTATTATTCTGACATTTCACATTCTTAAAATAAAGTGGTGATCCTAACTGACCTAAGACAGGGAGCTTTTACTAGGATCAAATGTTAGGAATTGTGAAAAATTGAGTTTAAATGTTTTTGGCTAAGGTGTATGCAAACTTCCGACTTCAACTATAATTAGGTTGTGGGAACAGTGTGAGTACATTAAAAGAGAAGTTCCCAAAACACAAAATATGCTCAGTTGTGATGTCATTCAGGCAATGTTTATGTTAGGTTGCACAGGACATTCCCTTAATGTGGTAAGAATGAAATAAGGATGTTTTCATGACATTCATAGCATATCTGTTTTAGGTTGAACATAATATTCCATTGATGTTCACGCAATATACATTTCACCTCGTCTAACAGGTCTACAGAACACTTCAAGGACATTGACAATGTTATATTTTAAGTTTTACCTAATATTACCACAACATTATCAGCATGCAAGTAAAAGCATAAGAAAGCAGATTGGAACATTTTAAATTCATTTAACAAGGCAAGTCAGTTAAGAGCAAATTATTATTTACAAAATGACGGCCTACCCCGGCTAAACCCTAAACCGGACGAGGCTGGGCCAATTGTGCGCCATCCTATGGGACTCCCAATCGCAGCCGGTTGTGATACAGAACCGGGGTCTGTAGTGTCACCTCTAGCACTGAGATGCAGCACCTTAGACCACTGCGCCACTCAGGAGCCATGATGTTTTTCTCCATATTTAATGGCAATTCACATATTAGAACTGTATTGTAGGTGATAGACACAAGTGGCATTTTTAGTTAATTCATTGGGAATTTGAACAGTATTTAGAAATCATACAAACAACCATATTATTTACACTTCATATATTGACAATCTGCACATTATTTAATTCATAGGAAATCTGAAGAGCATTTAAACATGGATCTTGTGATCTCTGGGGCTCCTAGTACTATGTGATCTTCTGTATACTGCACCATACAACCCGAGAGCAAACAAATCCTCCTCCCACCCCTGGCCAGTCTGTGTTTAAGGCTGTCGGATCAGAGTGCTTCAGTACAAATATTCCGCCTCACACGAGAGGATGTTATGATAAGGAGGCAGCAGTCTGAGCCCGTTAGAGTTCCAGTACATCATACAAATGGGAACTGACAGCCTTGTTCGCTGCCCTCCCAATGCTGCTTTGTGAATGAGCCTCTCCTTTCAGCTCCCAAACACTTTGCCTTTAAAAAAAATGTTTTGCCTACAAACCCCTCTAGTCAGACCTCAGAGTGCTGTGGTCAGGTCAATTCATCGCTTCACTACAACAACCTTGGAGTCTTTTTCCATTGGCTGGACTTGGAGTTGGGGGCTGCTCACCAGTCAACTGTGCATGAAGCTTGCTCTTATCAAAGGATAGAGTTCATTAACTATTTTCACAAATCTTACACTTCAATAAAAAGGTATATTCTCAGTTTGATGAGTCATAGAAAAAGTGAAAAAGGACTATAAAGTCCATAGAACTACAAAGTCCTTGAAACGAAATAACTTTGGTTACCATTCAAGACCTCCAACTTACAAAGATCTGAAGACGACAATATCAATATCGGCAGACAAAAAAAGAAAATACCACAACTAGCTTAAACATCATGCGAATACAACCGGGTGCTGAACTGAACTTCAAAAAGTTTCCTACAAAACCAAAATCTTAAGAATTGCACACGTCGCATCGAATGGATCTAGCATGCCTGCCGATCATTCAGCGCGCTGTGTTTTAGGGACCACCCACTGTAGATGTCTGACTGTTGACATTCTTCACTAGATTCTACATGTAAAAAGTCAGTGAGGACTCAGTTCGCAAAGTACGTTCAGAGGGGCTAGATACTCTCGACCAGCAAAAGCTATTGGTGTGTCTGTGCCCTTATGGTCGTCAGTCAGAAGATTCAAGTCGGAGGGTGAAAGACCTCCTTACAACAATTATATCAACCTCTGAGAGGAAAGATTCCTCTACTGGATATATAGTTGTTTAGCAGACCTCACTGCATCCCAAATGGCACCCTGTTCCCTATCTACGGGCCTGAAAAGAACTCACCCGGCGGGCCGATGGGAGTCACATGCAGGCCAGGGCCAGCTGTGGAAACCAGACATTTTTAATTGATGCTGTGATCAATGCTTCTACCCCCTTCAGGCCTTTTCCGTTGGTCGATTGAATAGGAGGCTCGACTTGCTGCGGCTAACGAACGCTGTCAGTTCGACAATAACAAGTGGTTGGGTTGGTTGGGGGAACAGGAAGAGAGGAGTCTTCCTGTTCTGAGAACTGAAGAGCCATTTGAAGCGTAAGATGTAGCAACTAGGAGGTAGACTGGGGTTTAAGTCAACATTACAGGGTAACGTTTATGTGGGGTTGATGCTTTGTAATCATTGGTGGAATGACTTAATGTGATTGGGACCATTGCCCTGTATTGTCGTCTTTCAGATGGGACGTCAATCGGCTGTCCTGACTTTCTGTGGTCACTAAAGATCCATGGCACTTATCGTAAGAGTAGAGGTGTTTAGCCCAGTGTCCTGTTTAAATTCCCAAACTGCCCCTCATACCATCATGGACACAATCATCCCCAGCTTCCAATTGGCTCATTCCTCTCCCCTGTAACTATTCCCCAGGTCGTTGCTGTAACTGAGAATGTGTTCTCTGTCAACTTACCTGGTAAAATAAAATACTTAATGTGTCAGCTTAGCTACCATGTGTTTCGACTTTTCCTCTGTGGATGATGTGTTGGCTACAAACAGAGGGGGGCTCAAGTGTGCTTCCCATGGGCTAGTGGGCTTCCCATGGGCTAGTGGGAGGGCTAGTGGGCTTCCCATGGGCTAGTGGGCTCCCCATGGGCTAGTGGGAGGGCTAGTGGGCTTCCCATGGGCTAGTGGGAGGGCTAGTGGGCTTCCCATGGGCTAGTAGGCTCCCCATGGGCTAGTGGGAGGGCTAGTGGGCTTCCCATGGGCTAGTGGGCTTCCCATGGGCTAGTGGGAGGGCTAGTGGGCTTCCCATGGGCTAGTGGGAGGGCTAGTGGGCTTCCCATGGGCTAGTGGGCTTCCCATGGGCTAGTGGGAGGGCTAGTGGGCTTCCTATGGGCTAGTGGGAGGGCTAGTGGGCTTCCTATGGGCTAGTGGGAGGTCTTGTTGTTCATTAGGAGTAACAAGTTATTTTTGAGAACTTAAAAATGTTACATTTACATCCTTCAGTAGATTTTCCTTAAAGTTGAAACTGTCTGTGATTAACTCTGATAGCAATGCTGTTCTGCGGCATGCTCTTAGAAAATGATCACAGTGCATGTCTATTCAGTCCCCATTGGCAGAGACCGAGGCCGCCTATTCAGTCCCCACTGGCAGAGACCGAGGCCGCCTATTCAGTCCCCACTGGCAGAGACCGAGGCCGCCTATTCAGTCCCCACTGGCAGAGACCGAGGCCGCCTATTCAGTCCCCACTGGCAGAGACCGAGGCCGCCTATTCAGTCCCCACTGGCAGAGACCGAGGCCGCCTATTCAGTCCCCACTGGCAGAGACCGAGGCCGCCTATTCAGTCCCCACTGGCAGAGACCGAGGCCGCCTATTCAGTCCCCACTGGCAGAGACCGAGGCCGCCTATTCAGTCCCCACTGGCAGAGACCGAGGCCGCCTATTCAGTCCCCACTGGCAGAGACCGAGGCCGCCTATTCAGTCCCCACTGGCAGAGACCGAGGCCGCCTATTCAGTCCCCACTGGCAGAGACCGAGGCCGCCTATTCAGTCCCCACTGACAATGGAACCAGATAGGAGTTTACCATCTTTCCTCTGAATAAAGAGTCAGTGGTGTTGCCGTCCCCTCGCCTCTTAAATAACAGCTATCCCACAGGGCCGTGGGCTGGGAACAAAAGGGCATTGTGGGGCTGTGCAGGTGGGACCTGGAAGGGCCGGCAGGCTGGGAGTCCATTTCAAACCTCCACGTAAGCAGAGACTGCGTCACACACACACACACACACACAGCCAAGCTCGCTGGGCACACACCCTTTCTCATGGGCTTCAATGCTCCCAAAAACTCAGGTTACTGGTTCTCACAATCCCTGCCTCTGCTGGAGGGAACAGAGGAGCCAGGGCTGCTCAACAGTGTATAAGGACAGACGGAGCCTGGTGTTTCTGGTCGAAACAAGGCTGAGCAGACTCAACAACAACCATAAACAACTTCAAAAAACAGACACAGCATTGCTAACCTTTCAGGCAATACAAAAAGGCAGCAGTTGAATTTCTCCTGACAAAATAAACGGTAACATTTAAAAAAGGGAAAGAAACATATCCACATGACTAACCAACAAAACAAAAAGGTCAACTGCTCTGACTAACATATGGAAAGAGCCGGCTCTCTGTAACCAAATTAATCAATGACACAATGAGATTCAGCACCTCTAAATAGTGAGTGGAATCTAATGCTGACATGAAACTAATAATCACTAATGCTGTGAGGGCCATCTCTCTGTAACTCTCTGGCTCAGCCCCCCAGTGACTTGGAGGGAAGGGGGTAGCTTAACTGAAACCTTATTACAACCGGCTTGCATCATGACCATGAGTTTGATGATCTAACTCCACGGACCCGAGAGACCCCCAAAGCGAACAACCGATGGTCAACTAATCCCGGGAGAAATCTCAGACAGACCAATAAAAGTTGACCAGAGATTTGAGACAATAGTTCTACTATTAGGAACCAACAGAAGTGAACCGGTTAGATGGCACACAGAAGTGAACCAGTTAGATGGCAGACACAGAAGTGAACCGGTTAGATGGCAGACACAGAAGTGAACCGGTTAGATGGCAGACACAGAAGTGAACCAGTTAGATGGCAGACACAGAAGTGAACCGGTTAGATGGCAGACACAGAAGTGAACCGGTTAGATGGCAGACACAGAAGTGAAAAAGGCAATCCTCACAAGAACTTGCCAAGTCATGAGACTAAGCAACCTGACAGAGGAATTTTAAGTGTAAATCAAATGGGAATGACGTTTTAAATGAGCGCTTTCAAATCAATGTTATTTAAGCCATTTGCCTGATGAATCTGGCAGCTTTGAAACCCCTTAGTCATATTAAATGCGGATTCAAAGTGCAGCCAATGCTGCCTGTAAACAGCCAGAGAAATCAAATGTTTCAAAGCAAGATTCTGCCCGATGTTTCCCTCTATGAGAGAACCAACCATGGAAGTATTTAGACAAAGTGCTGCAGTACTCCCAATATAAACATGGGGCCGGAGAGGAGACAGTACCCACAGAAACATCCAGGGGGGAATTCTTCTGCACTGAATTAGGGCTGTGACAATACCAGTACCGCAATAGAAACATGGGGCCGGAGACGAGACAGTACCCACAGAAACATCCAGGGGGGAATTCTTCTGCACTGAATTAGGGCTGTGACAATACCAGTACCGCAATAGAAACATGGGGCCGGAGAGGAGACAGTACCCACAGAAACATCCAGGGGGGAATTCTTCTGCACTGAATTAGGGCTGTGACAATACCAGTACCGCAATAGTTTTTCCACTGCAAAAATGATAACATGAAGCAGACTACCCTCTTTGGTCCTTTGTAAACACTGCTGAATGTTAAATATTGTGTGCTATAGAAAATAAATGTGAATTTTGATGAAAACATAAATTATACTTGTTTCCAACATTAGGGATGTTTTCCTAAAGAAGTCAAATCCGCTTCGTGTTTTGTTTCCTTGCCAAGATACTAACGAGTATGGTGATACTGGTATTGCCCCGACCCTACACTGAATGTTAGCTTCAGCATCAGGTAGCCTTGCCCAGTGCTGACACATTCCCCTCCATATAGAGCTGCCTGGGACTGTGTGTGGGGTGGAAGGGGACTATCCATCACTTTCTCTAGGGAAACAAGAGGGCCAGGGAACAATCTCGTTGACATATTGATTAAAAAGAAAAATGGGAGGGGAAAAGGAAGACCTAACATTCTTATTAATTCCAACAGAAACAAAAACGGCCCACCTGACCTAGACGAACATGAGAATTATCATCCGCTGTAATAAACCTGAGCTGAAGGGACAAGTCACTAGTTGTGTTGAAGTTTCTGCGTCTTTGGCATGAACTTCCTCTCAGGCAAGCAAACAAACCAGCAGCTTATGGTCAGAGAGGAGAAATTAGATTCCGAGCAGATATCCGCCACATGTGCCGGCCGGACGGAAACTGGTCCACCAAGAGGAGAAGTTCCCCATTTCGGTTTCAGATCATGTGGGCAGGCGAGGGGGGGGAATAAAACAACAGCACGACCTGGGATGTTTCGCAAGATTTAGAAAATATGCATTTCTCAAGTTGGCGGTTTGAAACCTACCACCTTCACCTGTCAATTCAGATAAAGGGTTGGTCAGAAAGGAAGAGGAAAGACTATCAGAGCCTCAATAGCAGCCCGATGCAAAGAAAGGAAATCAGCTCTCTGCCTGTGAGCTTTTTTTTGTTAAACCAGACAGTGGTGGTGTCTTTGGGTAGAAATACCATTGGTAGTCACATGAGTTGATTTCTAAAAAGGTAACAAACACAGCCACCACTATGAAGACCCTAATCATGAAGATGTCAGATCAGAGAGTCAGTTGGACATTATATTTAACATTCGAGACATTTAGCAGAAACTATTTTCCAGAGCGACTTACAGTAATGAGTGCATACATTTTCGTACTGGTCCCCCCCCATGGGAATTGAACCCGCAACCCTGGTGCCATGCTCTCCCAACTGAGTTACACGGGACCTGTGTGGCAGGACATCTGCACAGACTCTCGCTTTGTCCCTCTCCAACCTGCTGTTTGGTTTGCTTGCCTGAAGAGGTTTAGGTCCAAATCCCATTCCTGATTGGAGGATAACTGGGTCACCATGTAAGAGATAAAAGTTCATGACGAATGTTACGCAACACAGGAAACTGGACTCCGGTGTACCATTCAGAGCGCCCTTTTGGGAGGTGTGCCTCTGTCCAATAAGGTCCTTTCTGGGAAATAGTTTACGGCAATTGAACATCCCTAGATGAAAAACTTCAGTATCGCGTCATTGGACAAGAAAACATGTTCAATTCACAGTTGAGAGTTTATGCCCAATTACGTTTGAACAATGAATGGCAGGTCTACCAATTTAATTGCAATTAAGTTAGTTTGCCAACATTTTGGTAGCGAAGTTCTCTAGCTTTTATTTTAAACAAATAAGAGTAGAAATGTATCAAACGGACTAAAGCTGGGATGCCCTGACTTTGAAATGTCTATCTAGTTCATAATAAAGTGTGATGATCACATACAGGATATAGGCCGCTGACTAACTAAACGCACTAAGTATTCACATTCTCCACATTAGAATTTTGGCCTATGGAGGAAGACTCGTTTAAACATGTTCGAACCAGTCTTCCTGCATTACCGTAACATTTTCTTGACCTCTAATGGCATCCTGCTCGAGTCTACTCATTCAAATGAATCTTACCGGATACCTTCCAAAACAGGACATGTCTGAATAGAGATCTTTTTTTGCAGGTCATCTGAAGCCGTCGTTTTAGTGCAGCCAGCTTCTAAATATAGGACTCGTGCTGAATTTAGGCCTAGTGCTGAATTTAGGCCTAGTGCTGAATTTAGGCCTAGTGCTAGTAGAGGCAACATACCATGGTCTCACCTGCTATATACATGTCTGATAAACAATTTAAAGTAACAAAAGTAGCTACACAATCAGTTTGTTTCATACCACTATAGCAGTTGCTGATGGCAAGTGGGAGTGTTGTGTGCATGTGTGTGAACAATGTGTGTGCGTGTCATTTAGTTCAGTGCCCACTGCTTGGCTTTGGAATGTAGATGGAATGCAGAGAAATTCCTCCCACCCAGAGTTATTCAGAGCGCTTGGCCCCCACTGTGATGGGGGTATTTGGAAGAGGTCAGGACCCCACCATCTCCCCATCTTCCCTCTGAGCAGGGGAAGCCCCATTAACCTCTCCCGGGAGCCCTCAGCTCTCTCATCAAGTCACAAACCAGACCAATAGTACTGCTGGTGCCTCACACACCATGTCCTCATCCCAAACCAGACCAATAGTACTGCTGGTGCCTCACACACACACACACACACACACACACACACACACACGTCCTCATCCCAAACCAGACTAACTTTCAGTGATGATAAAATAAAATAACTTTCAGGGAGGAAAAAAAAAAAAAGCTTAACTTCTGCAGCATGAATCATCATGGAGCTGAAAAGGCTTGGTTGCCCCCCCCCAGGCCCCCCCCAGCGTGTCAGTGCGATTGTGCACAGTGCCCCAACGAGCAGACACTCCATTAATGTCCCACTGGCCAACATGTTGGAAGTGGAGCATGGCCTCTGGGAGGGAGGAGGAGAAAAGGGGAATCATGAGGCAGGATGAACACTGGTTTTAGGAGGAGCGGCGAGGCAGGATGAACACTGGTTTTAGGAGGAGCGGCGAGCTTAATATCGCTCTCCCTTTTCAACCGTGGCTTGGCCAATCCCAAAGCACTTGTCAAAACGCAGGTATGGAACACATCCCTACGGCAGCCGCGAAGAGAGGTTCTATGAAAAGTAGCCATTCCCTGGAAAATCATTCAGTCTCCTGATGACATAGAATACACAGAAACCCAAGCATCTGACAACTATGAGCCATGACACCATCAGATCTCTCAACTGATGTTACTTCTCCGATGCTAAAAGATGCCAAATCTCAAGGTCTCCGGAACAGTCTAGACAAAGATAAACACAACCACCATAGAAACCTGTACTGGAGGCCAACCTTGGTCTAAAGTGTTCAAAAACAATGTATTTATGTATTTGGCTGTGATGTTTTGTTTGTGACATTGTCTTTGAATTAACCTTGGGTTAATGAGAAGCATCATAGCTTCCTCTGCTGAGAGTCTCCGGGCACCGAAGACGTGGATGTCGTTTAAGGCCCCCCCCCCCCACCTCTCTAATTCAGAGGGGTTGGGTTAAATGGAGGAAAACACATTTCAGTTAAACAACTGACTGGGTATCGCTCTTTCCCACTGGAGTTGAAGTAGGCAAAGGAAGGTGTTAAATATTCACTCTGCTGTCTCAGAACATAGAGTTGAGTGGAAACTGAGACAGGTGATTTACCCAAGTTAATCAATATTTTCACCAGACACAAGTGGAACAAAGTTCGTAAAAACACATGCAGTGTTCTGCGAATATCAAAAGGAGGTTTTTTATTGCCGTTTTCTTATTGGACTTTTGTGTTTAATGGTCCGACTTTGACCGTAACTCTCCAACCATCTGGCCAGCTGTTATATCAGGTTTACAGTTCGCAGAACATTGCCAGTCCAACTCAAAAGGACACATTGCTCATACCGTAAAAACAGCCCATGAGTCGACCATTTACAACCTTCACATCCAAGTGTGGTAGTATCACAGTCTCAGCAAGTTAAACCAAGGTGGTGCCCTTTCCAGCCCCAGCACTGCTCTCTAGGACACTGTTCCTGTTGCCTAGGACCCTGTTGCCTAGGATATTACAGTTAGAGTACTCTTAGACTGGAGATGGACAGCAGTGTAGCTAGCATGGGAGTCTGTAGAATATAGTTCATGAACTGTCCATGACTTTGCCTGAGATACTGGCTGCTGCAGTCATGAGCCGCTGTCTTCGTACACAGCAGGATCTTTCACTGGCGATGCAAGCTGACACCTTAAACCACACGGACCCACGGGAGGGTGTGGGTATACCATGATCACACGGACCCACGGGGGGTATACCATGATCACACGGACCCACGGGGGGTATACCATGATCACACGGACCCACGGGGGGGGGGGGTATGCCATGAATCACACGGACCCACGGGGGGTATGCCATGAATCACACGGACCCACGGGGGGGTATACCATGATCACGGGGGGTATACCATGATCACACGGACCCACGGGGGTATACCATGATCACACGGACCCACGGGGGGTATACCATGATCACACGGACCCACGGGGGTATACCATGATCACACGGACCCACGGGATACCATGAATCACACGGACCCACGGGGGGAATACCATGAATCACACGGACCCACGGGGGGGTATACCATGACTCACACGGACCCACGGGGGGGTATACCATGAATCACACGGACCCACGGGGGGTATACCATGAATCACGGACGGTATACCCACGGGGGTATACCATGAATCACACGGCCCATAGTGGGTACACGATGAAAGCACCTCTCCCTCTAAAAAAAAAATGTAATAATTCTTAACACAAAAAGCTAGAAGCCCATGGGAGCCCCTCTCAGGTCAAGGGTGGCAGGGGACTGCACCCCCCTCCCCCCACCCTCTAAATATCCCTCTTTCTTACGTTCTCTCTTGCTCAACTCATCCGTCCCCGCTGTGAGCAGAGGCAACAGTGCAATTCACAGGGTTTCTGCGGGCCCTCCCCAGTCACATGTGAAAGCGACTCGAGTCCAAATCTACCCAGAGAATCACATGCATGGCCTTTCCTCGTGCACCACTGACAGGTAGGGAGTGAAGGAGAGAGAGAGCGCACGCGAGAGAGCGAGCACACGCAAGAAATATGCAAAGTTGGCACTGTAGTAGAACTGCCTAGTTCTCTCCATCCATTATGTTTCTTGGCGACGTCTAGGACACTAGAAAGTGCATCTGGCTATTCCTGCCTTGGATATTTTCATGCAATCACATTTAGCTCATACTTTTATAGATGCACGGCGCTGAAGTATTTTTATTCGGTGATCAAATAGCCCTTGTTCTTAGTTAGGCACATCATTGCAAAATATCAGTTGGACGTCGCTTTCAGCGTTGGCATTTTGACAGTTAGTTCCAGGAAAGGTGAGCTTTGGCACGGCCACAACTTTAAGTCTGAGACTGTAGACATTAAAACAGAGCAAACGAATCACATCAGTGAAGTCAGATCAGCATGTTGAACGAAAGCTGTGGAGCTAACCGTCACGGGGGGGGTCAGACAGGTTCCTGACCGTCACGGGGGGTCAGACAGGTTCCTGACCGTCACGGGGGGGGTCAGACAGGTTCCTGACCATCACGGGGGGTCAGACAGGTTCCTGACCGTCACGGGGGGTCAGACAGGTTCCTGACCGTCACGGGGGGTCAGACAGGTTCCTGACCGTCACGGGGGGTCAGACAGGTTCCTGACCGTCACGGGGGGGTCAGACAGGTTCCTGACCGTCACGGGGTCAGACAGGTTCCTGACCGTCACGGGGGTCAGACAGGTTCCTGACCGTCACGGGGGGTCAGACCACTCCTGACCGTCACGGGGGGTCAGACAGGTTCCTGACCGTCACGGGGGGTCAGACAGGTTCCTGACCGTCACGGGGGGTCAGACAGGTTCCTGACCTTCAAGATCGCGAGATGCTAACAAGAGCCTCCGACAACACATGTTGGTGACACCTTAATTGGGGGAGAAAAGGCACATGGTTATGGCTGGAGCGGAATCTGTGGAATGGTATCAAATGCACCAAACACATGGTTTCCATGTGTTTGATGCCAGTCCATTCGCTCAGTTCCGTCCTCCCCCTCGGCAGCCTCCACTGACGTAATCTCTACCGAGACTCATTCAAACTGGCTCGTGGATAGTTGAAGAAAAGTGCTACCATCTCTGTGGTCGAAGGGCAGGGATACTCCGATGAGGGCAAAAAGGTGAATACGGCTGCATTCAGCCAGGCACAAGCCAGCGTTTTCAGCTGCTTGAGGAAACATGGCTTGAAACAAAAACAACTTGACCTGAAAAGCACAAAGAAAGACAAAAAAAGAAAACAAGTGTGGAACAGTGACCCTAGGGGAGTGTGTGGAGGCCAAGGCAGCTGCCCGGATGAACGCACGGTGGAAGAAAGGCGTGGCTAAGTAAACATTTTTAAGCCCTTCCAAAAACAGCTTTGACTGTAACAAATGGGCAGGGCCGAACACGCCAGCCAGGGGCCGTTATTTTAACGCAGCAAATTCAAAGCAAGGTCCTCATACAACACATAAATGGACATATAAACTGCGTTGGGAGAAACAGAGATTGCACAACTTGTTTGTTTCTCTGCCACTATACATTAGCACATCAGCAGAAGAAAGAAGTGGAGCAACACATGAACAGAATGTTGTTAGAAGCTTGGCAGCTAATCGTCAGAGGCACTGGTCAATATTTAGCTGTCCTTGACCCCACCTTCTGGAAAATATTAAACCAAAACTACAAGCCATGCATTCTTTATCAACATTCAAGATTGCCCTTCTCACCCCTGTAAGCCTCTGGAACACACCAATAATATAACACATCATGCAACAATTTCAACAACTTTACAGAGTTACAGCTCATAGAAGGAAATCAGTCTATTGAAATAAATAAATTAGGCCCTGATCTAACCAATCAGAATTAGGTTTTCCCTAAAAATACATTTTTAAAAGCTTTATTACAGACAGAAATACTCATGGTAGAGAAATTAACATTAAATTCTCTGGCAACAAATCTGGTGAACATTCCTGCAGTCACCATGCCAGTTGCACGCTCCCTCAAAACTTGAGACATCTGTGGCATTGTGTGGTGTGACAAAACTGTACATTTTAGAGTGGCCTTTTGTCCCCAGCACAAGGTGCACCTGTGTACTGGGCAGCTTCTTGATATGCCAGACCTGTGAGGTGGATGGATTATCTTGGCAAAGGAGAAAATACTCACTAACAGGGATGTAAACAAATTTGTGCACAAAATTGTAGCGAAATAAGCTTTGTGCGTGTGGACAATTTCTGGGACCTTTATTTCAGGTCATGAAACATGGGACCAATAGTTTACATGTTGCGTTTATATTTTTGTTCGGTGTATATCATATCAGTGTATACTTACTTGCTGCTTCAAGTTTGAAGTCGTGTGTAGTGTTAGCGACATGATTTTTGGAGGTCTGTTTTCAGAACATGTCATGTGAAAGTGTGTGTGTGTGTGTGTGTGTGTGTGTGTGTGTATACGTCGATGTCTGTGTGTATGTTGGCTGTGTGTTGAATGCATATACGGAGGGCCTGCAGGAGACCCGTTGTTTTAACTGGTAATCTGGCCCTGATTAGGCAGGGACCCATGTGTTTACTTTTCACATGTAATCTCCAGCTTGCCTCGTCCTGCTGCTAACTAAACAGAATCTGGGAGGGGACCCCTAGGCCTGCTCACACGCCTAATGGGGATGGAAATATCCGGGCCTTTTGTTAGCGGCCTCCAGCTCTGAGTGTTGAGCTAACCCCGGGCTTTAAACAGCCAGTTCTGGTGAACGTGGAGAGGCCCAGGCAGGCTGGTTAGACAAAACAGTCAAACTCAGCCTCCAACCCTCTGGAGTCCAGGGCCAACCCACAACCCACTGGGGCAGGGCCATAGAAAACAGACCTACAACTAGGCCTCTCTCTCAACAACACATTACCATCAGAAACCCAACAGCTATCAGGTAAGGTCTTGGTTAAAAGATAGCCATTAAAACGAAAGACATTTGCCCCAAAATCCATTTAAAAGATGATACATTAACATGGGCTTCTAAGAACATCCCTTCTGTTCCAAAGCCACAGTCAAACATTATCCAGCAATCGTCGTTCATGCTGATGATGCTGTAGCGCCGCACACGTCGAGCGTGAGACATGTGTTTTCAGTGAACACAGTATTGGCTCCCCAGTCTTAAATCATATACCAATTATCACAAATAGCATTAGGCTTTTTCAGAACGAGTTGGAGAGTGGAGAAGGACAAAAGCTGGCTTCTGACCCCCCATGTGAAGAATAGAATTTGAGAGCATTCCAGCCCCTGGTCTGCCTAGCAACAGTGCATTTCAGATGCTTCGGGCTGCTCCAGTCTTGAAGGGACTGCTCGTTATAAACATTGCCATGTTGTCTTTATAAAAGCTTTGCATTTACCCAGGCAAGTCTTGAACCTTGGCCAGGAGTTTTATGGAATGGATAACGGTGAGAGCTACTTTTCAATAACAGTGTCTGACTCAAAGTTGCGTTGTTTGTGTGATTTAAAAAAATGTCACGTCCATCACTATAAAATGTAGAGGTTAGAACAGCTCTGAATCAAACCCTGAAAAACAGACGTGTTTCCCACTAGATACTAGAAGAAGAAGTGTAAACAGGGCAATATACTGAATGTGAATATTTGTCAAGGAAATACTCGTAAAACCAATGCTCTCTGCAAAAAAATCTGTCTGGAAAATCCCAATCCTTGAATTAAAATGATTCAGTAAAACCTGAAAATGTTGAAAGCTACGCTGAGTCATTGAAAACCGATCTGTCTGCGGCCATCTCCTCCACAAAACATAAACATAGCGCCTTTTAACATACCTTGATGGTGGAGTTGGCAGTGGACATAGGGGCTGCGGTCAAACCAGTTCTGGATGACCAGATCAAAGCACTCCGCAGTAGTCATGTGATTCGGTGGGAGGAGATCGGTGGCTCCCCTTGACTCCAACGGCTCCATACTATCCCAGAGAAGTAAAGTGCCTCATTTTACACTCAAACGCTACTTGCCGACCCTGCATTGAACACTGGACAGTAAGCGAGTACAGAGAAGATCCTCTGGTCTGGTCAATGTCAAAGGAGCTGACGTTAACAACATATGATACATAAGAAACTGATCCATAGGACCACTCTCCACGACGTTTCATGACTTTGGAAGATCTAGAACTAGCACCGGGACGATACCAGTATCACCATACACTCCTTAGTATTGTGGCAAGGAAACAAAACACGAAGCGGATGTAACTTCTTTAGGAAAACATCCCAAATGTTGGAAACAAACATCATTGTGTTGTCATCCTGAGTCACATGTATTTATTTTCCAAGCTATAACACACAATATTTTATATACCGCAGGTTTTTAAAGGACCAAAGAGCTGGATCTGCTTCGTGTTTTCATTTCTGACATGGATAACATATCGCAACACCTGGTACCATCCCAGCCCTATCCAGAACTTTGGTTGATGATCATTGACCTGACTTTCTGTATAGGTTAACAGTCTGAAGTGAACATTTGCAGGTCTTTCTAGAAATCACACCAATGCTGGTATCATTTTTCCATATGACTTCACTGACACCCACAGTCTTTGAGATGACGTGAGGTCATACTCTTTGAAGGGCCATGGGGTTTGTTCTTCATAGGCTTTCCCTCTACTTCACCCATGGAGTCATTGGGCATCCAGATGTTAACCAGCTACTAATCTGACTCCAAAACAGCCGCTCCCCCCAGCTGTTCAGTAACCATCCCAGTGTTGGAGCCACGATGACTCATTCTATCACGATGACAGGATAACAAAACGTTAATGACATGATGCCCGCCCCCCGAAAACGACTGCAGACAAACATGACTTAAGCCCAAATATTTCTTGAAATCTTCAACATCGCCACCAGCTTGACAATTGAGTCAAGCGGTGTTTGAAACCTAAGCCCTGAACAGCATCAGCTAAATAAAACGTGAGATGAAATTACTTCAGGAAACTCTCAATTATGGATCCTTAAGCAATGTGCAGAGGGGACTTTGTCTTTTTTTTCCAGAAATGTCCACTTGGTGATTTTTGGAAGGGGTGTAGTCCAAAGGAAGTGTACTTCACAAATTACCTCTGGTCTGATGAGACTGACGATAATAGCAAGGAGTTTGTGCAGTTAAGAATACAAGCTACCAGCCAAGGTTATGAGGAGTTTAAACGAGGTGTACAAACCCAACCACAGTACAAGATATAGGCTACTTTATAAACTGGGTTAGTCGAGCCCTGAATGCTGACTGGATGACAGCCGTGGTATATTTAAGTCCTTATGCACGACGCAACGCAGAGTGCTTGGACACATGATGGTAGGGCATATCTTATCCTGCATCGGACTGTCGGTCTACTGTAAACCACAACGTCAGAACTCCTGCCACATCCGCTGGAAATGCAAACAAATTAATTGCGACCCCGTGGGTAGGGAACACCCATTGGCCACATACCAGCTTCTTTTCCAACGGAAACTTCTGTCCTTCAGAAGCAAAAAGCACAATAGTCAGGTTCCACTACGATCAGCCTTTCAAGTGCCAACTGGTCAGTTGAGGTGAAGGCCCTGGTCAATTGTGTCCAGTTTCATTGTAAACATACCACAGAGCCAAGCAAGAGCTCCAATAACTTAAAATGGCCAAGCAGAGAAAATATGGACGAAAGGCCAATGAAGGTGCAGCTTTTCTTGTTTGAGTGACCGGTTGAGGACGTGGTTGGGGGATGTTCTGGCCCGAGGCAGTGCAAGTGATAGCTTCTCTCTTCCATTAGACCTCAACCTCACAATGTAGACAGGATATGTAGGGCACCAACTGGATAAATAAATCAACATACACGGTGAAGCCATGAAACTTCTCCAAAAAAGGTCGGCCACATAATGTATCGTACCTACCATTACATCATCTCCCTCAAATACTAAACTTTGATTAGACCTCTATGAATTAAAGCTGCAATATGGAACTTTTTTGGGGTGACCCGACCAAAACTCACATAGAAATGTGAGTTATAGATCATTCAATCTCATTGAAAGCAAGTCTAAGAAGCAGTAGATATGTTCTATGTGCACTATTTCTATGCTTCGGTTCTTAAGTTTTGTTTTTGCTTCTTGTACACCAGCTTCAAATAGCTGAAAACAATAGTTTTGGTTATGGAAAATATACTTCACAGTGGTTTAGATGGTACAATGATTCTCTACACTAAATATTGCTTGATTGTCACAAACTGAAATTAAGTGAACTATTAGAATTTTTGCAACCAGGAAATGGGGGAGCGATTTCTGCATAGTGCATCTTTAAATAAGGGACCTTGCGAGACATGAGACATTCAGTGTGCCCAATCGAGTCTTCCCTGTAGTTAGTGTGACGCATACGAATAGAGTTCAAAGAAACGCCTGACCTTAATGTGTAACCGTCACTGTAGATAGCAAGGGAAGAAGCAATCCAGGCCTTTGAATTATTTAAATCCTAAGAAACTGTGTCAGCCAGAGGAGAAAGAGACGTTTGACTAAATTCTCTTTTGATCTCTCATCAGTAAGACAACTGTAGTTTACGAGTAGTCAACGAGGTTCTGACTTAACACACCTGCTTTTTGAAACGTCGGCAACACCTGTTGGATGCCTCATCTTCTACCGGCAAGGGTTGTTCAGGGAGGACAAAACAGCTACGAATAGCTCCACAAAACTCCACGACACTCTTTGATATTCCTGAGCCAACATGTCAGTGAGTGATTCAGTTTGCAGACGCAAACCGAGGCGTTTCGCTTTATCTGACTCAAAATCACAATGTAGATTCTACAATGTGTGAGTGCTGTGGTGGAGTACAACACACCAATCGTCCTTGAAAGCACACATGTCCAGCGAGAGCATTTCAATAGGATGTGGAAGCCTAAAGGCTGAGCATTAGCCTAATTATGTCTAATATTGAAACTACACTATATACACAAAAGTATGTGAACACCCCTTCAAATTAGTGGATTCAGCCACACCCGTTGCTGACAGGTGTATAAAATTCGAGCACACATCTATGCAATCTCTATCGACAAACATTAGCAGTAGAATGGCCCGTACTGAAGAGCTCAGTGACTTTCAACGTGTCACCGTCATAGGATGGCACCTTTCCAGCAAGTCAGTCAGATTTCTGCCCTGCTAGAGCTACCTCGGTAAACTGTAAGCGCTGTTATTGTGAAGTGGAAGGGTCTAGGAGCAACAACGGCTCAGCTGTGAAGTGGTAGGCCACACAAGCCCACAGAACGGGACGCCAAAATAAATTGTCTGTCCTCAGTTGGAACACTACTGAGTTCCAAACTGCCTCTGGAAGCAACGTCAGCACAAGAACTGTTCGTCAAGGAGCTTCATGAAATTGGTTTCCATTGCCGAGTTCGACAGACTAATCTGGGTTTGGCAGATGCCAAGAGAACGCTACTTGCAGCAATGCATTGTGCCAAGTGTAAAGTTTGGTGGAGGAGGAATATTGGTCTGGGGCTTTTTTTCCATTGTTCGGGCTAGGCTCCTTCGTTCCAGTGGAGGGCAATCTGAACGCTACCGCATCAATGACATTCTAGGCGATTCTGTGCTTCCAACTTTATGGCAACAGTTTGGGGAACTCCCTTTCCTGTTTCAGCATGACAATGCTCCTGTGCACAAAGCGAGGTTCATACAGAAATGGTTTGTCGAGATCAGTGTGGAAGAACTTGACTGTCCTGCACAGAGCCCATCAAACACCTTTGGGATGAATTGGAACACTGACTTCGAGCCAGGCCTAATCGCACAACATCAGTGCCTAAACTCACTAATGCTCTTGTGGCTGAAAGGAAGCAAGTCCCCACAGCAATGTTCCAACATCTAGTGGAAAGCCTTCCCAGAGGAGTGGAGGCTGTTATAACAGCAATGGGAACCAACTCCATAGTAATGCCCATGATTTCGTAATGAGATGTTCGATGAGCAGATGTCCACACACTTTTGGTCATGTAGTGCATGTCTATGCAAACTCTGACAAACCCATGACTAAGATATTTCCCTCAACTTCTTCAGATTTTAAGTGTAATAAAATATCTGATATGGGATTGTGTTTACTGCTATGCTTTCTGTAATGCAAGTCCCTGCAAGCTATTGACACAATGATGCCTCACTAAATAAAACATGCCAATTATGGGTTTGGCTTGTGATGTCTTGCTCTACTAAATGAAAAAAAAGGGTATAATATATACTTAACATTCATTATTGTCTCTATATTTCATTGGCCCAAGGATCAGTAGAGAGAGGACTAAAGTTCAACCGGGAAACTATTGTGTGCAGAAAAGGGCTTGGGCCTCTGAGGTCCAACAGTGGAGTTGAGTTTGTTGGAATTTTACCTTTGTGCGGTGAGGGGATACTGATGGTTTGCCTTAGCCCATTATCCCGGACAAGAAACACCACAATGGGATCCAGCTCTCTTTCCATCCATTTCTTTAGCTTTCAACATCCTATTCATCTTTCATTATCTGTACCGTTCCAAAAGCCAATGTCTCATGTTGCAACAAATTCTCATCTCACAATCTTTCCTTTCTAAAAAGCTGTCATTCATCCCGGGCTGATCTTTACATTATATGGCTGTGTTGAGAAAGGAAGCCCAAGTCTGATATTTTTTTCACTAATAGGTCTTTTGACCAATCAGTTCAGCTCTGAAAAAGAGCGGATGTGAAAAGATCTGAAAATATCAGAATTGGGCTGCCTGTTCATACACCTATGTCACTCATTAACCCTTAAGAGTCTATTGACGCACCCGTGCAGCAAACATAATACAAAAATCTCCATCAAAATCTGCTAGTTTTAACAGTGCCGTTTGTCAGACCAGGGGACATCACGAAAAATGTCTAACATCTGAATGGTTTGGTCTACTAACTATGACCACCACGATGGTGTCCTCCATTCTGCTCTACAACTCCCACAAACCCCACAGGACTTGTCTGAAGTTGGTACCGCCAACGTGTGATCTTCTGTCTGTAACGTCCAAACTAATATGACTCCACTATGGAAAGGGAAGACTCTCACGAACACGATGGTGGTAAAAATGAGTGTCCAAAAAACTACAATATTTGCTGAGCTTTCTTATATCTCCTAGACATAGGACAGACACTTCAAATCCTTATGAGTGTCTGTTTTGCCATTTATGAATGTGTTGTTCAATTCGTTTCTATGGGCTATAGCAATAAACGCCAAATTCTATATTTTATCAAAAGCATTTTAAATATTTTGTTTGATACTTACAGGGGTCCTAAAATTATAAATCAAATAGCTAAATGAGCCATGGTATGACCATCTTAAAACAATTCCATGTTAGTTTAGGAGAATACCCACCCCACCATGAACCAGGTAGCCTAGCAGTTAGAAGGTTGGTGGATCGAATCCCTGAGCTGACAAGGTAAAAATGTGTCGTTCTGCCCCTGAACAAGGCAGTTAACCCACTGTTTCCCGGTAGACCGTCATTGTAAATAAGAATTTGTTCTTAACTGACTTGCCTAGTTAAATAAAGGTTAAATAAAAATAAATGGACACTAAAGATGTTGATTGTTAAATACTACTCACAAAAGGAAATGTATAGAAGTTGGCTGATTTTGAATAGCAACCATCACAGAACTGTGTGTGATCACAGTACACAGGACAAATTAATTTGAATTGTAGAACATTGCATAACAAAGGATGTTCTATAAATGGAAAAACAGCAGAATGGGATACCTGCTTAAAGCACTTGACCTACTGTAAAGGTTGTCACACAGAATTTCTTTCACAATTAACTTTTTAATAATAAACAATTCCGTTAAAACATTAGCTATGTTTTTCTGTGTGTACCGTGATGACATTGAAATGTCTTACTCTCAAAAAACCTATTGGTAGTGCAAACTAGTGCTGCTGACCGTGGCACATCTGTAAATAGACACTTTAGCCTCTACTTCCAAAATACACATAGCCGACACAAATGGTCCTTCTACATGAGAGCTAGTAAGTAAGCATTTCACGGTAAGGTCTACTACACCTGTTGTATTCGGAGCATGTGACAATTACAATTTGATACAAGTTGGACAATTACCGACCTTGAATTCTCTTGTCTTTGATATTTTGACATATGCTTTTGAAAAAGCCTACATAAAGACCCTGAACCATTATTAATTATTTATAAACCACCATTATTAATTATTTATAAACCAATAAAAACGTTTTATTGTCATAAAAACAATGCTTACAGTAAACACGCACTTGCATTTCATAAATCGCTATTGCAAGTTTCAAAAACTGATAGAAACGTGCGCCAAGATGAGGAAATCTCACAAATTAATATAGAACTCTGCAACTGACAGAATCCAGCCAACAAGATAAAAAGTATAACGATTATCAAACAATCCATGCAGTGAGTCAATCTTGTATGTACAGCTTACCTATTTTGTGTAGTATTAACTTCTATTGAAGTTACGGTTGCACCATTATCCGGACTGAGATGGTCGCTGCTGTTTTTGAAAGAAGTTTTCAACAATTCCTGAGCGGCTGTAGACAAACTATTAGTCGTTTTATCCGAGAGAGGGTGATCAGTTAGTGAGTTGCTCTGCTGAATGTGGGGTGTTTTCTGTAATAAAGTAGCCTGGACCGCACCAGGCGAGGAAATGGACAAGAAGTGAAGCTGCGCGGATATCGGAGCCGTCCCAGTCTCAGGAGATAGGAGCAGCGACTCAGGTTTATCCAGATCCACACTTCGGACTTTGCGTAGATCTTTACGTCTCCATTGTGAGTTTTCCCCTGTACTACTCTTCGCCTTACCGTGACTGCTTGGAAGACTAGGGGTGCTTGAATTTCCTTGAAGACAGCTTTCAACGTTTGTGCTGTTATTCGACTCGTATATTCCCGACGACGAGGTCCGGCTCCCCGCCGTCGCCATTTTCAGTCCCGGAGTTTATCACTTATTAGGTTCTATGAAGAGGGAGTGGAGGGCATTGGGGGATGGGAGGGAGGGAGGAGCGAGAGAACCGTGGTGTTTACATTCGACCGTAAAAGGCGCTTCAGTTGGCGTATTTTGCGCAACTTTACGCAAGTTCCAAATCTCTCAAAATAAGATTGACAATAAATGATACGTGACTCCTGTTACAGGCAGCACGTGATACCACCTCAAAACGCTTAAAATGATGAATCAGAATAAAGTTATTCGTTTTATTTTAGATGTATTTAAAAAACTGCAGAGAAAGTTAAACCATACATAACTACAAACCATTGGTAGCTGAAAACACACCCAGGGAACACTCAGGTTAAAATATATGAAACACAACACAAAACTGACACAAGAATGCTGCATTTACACAGACAACTCAATTCTGAGCGTTTTTGCACTAATTGGTCTTTTGACTAATCAGATCTGCTCTTTTGCCAAAAATTAGGCAAAATATCAGAATTGTGCTGCCTGTTTAAACAACACGGCTCTATTTAAAATTAGCTATTTGGCGCAGTAACAACACATGTCTATTGGCCACCAATAATCTCAACCAATAGAAAACAAGAAACACTTAATGAACACGTGCTTGTAAAGGTTGTAAACGGATGGGAAATTAGGCCTACTAACTGGAAGTTTCATAAATGACTGAGTAAAACAAACATAGGTCTACATTGAATACATAAATACTTTGAATAAAGATGTATAGGATTCTTATTGTTGTTATATGGTAAGGCCTACATGAATGAACAAAAAAAACAGAATTTATGACTGGTAAAATAATTACTTATCTTTTGAATACATTAGTATTCTGTTCTGATAATTACTTATCAGTATAAACTGCAGAGATTGTCCCAAAGCACTAGGAAGGTCTCTGGCCATGACCAACCAGTTCAGTGTGTTCCTCTTTTTCTAGGGCAACCGTTGGTCTGGGCAGAGTGTCAGCTTTGTGAACCTGCAAATTGCATGTCCCCCTGAATCTATCTTTTGTTATTCAAGTTATATAATGGCACAATTGAGTTTAAGATCCTAACAGCAAATAACGATTGGGCTTGAAGGCTTCAACACAGACCAACATCATGTGAAGTACATTCTTATTTGGAAATACAGTACTCTTCCCTACACTGTATTCATGTCATGTACATTGTTGAAAATATCAGCCCTCAAATGAAACCGTTGATATGGTTTTCCTCTTGATATAAAGGGATTGTTCTTCTTGATTCAGAGCACATTACATGTAGGTTACACCAAATGATTTTATGTATGAATAGTATGTGCTATTATGACCTGTAGTGCATGGTATTCGGGGATTGGTGTCAAATACATCACATAGATGAGTACTCCTTATTCAGTGTTCTGTTGTATAAAATTCTGTATCAAATTCCCCCCCAAAACATTATCTCCACAAACATGAAAGTCAATGCCGAGCTATCTTGATATAACAATCAGAAACTCTTGAATATGGACCATTTCAGACTGTGATTTTGAGCGTGCAAACTCAGCAAAAAAAAGTTTGTTTTCCCAGAAACCGGTAGTTGGGCAAGCAGGTTATTTTCTTTCTAAAAAAACTGAGAGCAGAGTGGATCTTTGAGCCCTGGGGAGAAAACAATTTCCTGTCAATGTGGATTCAATCCATCACCAAGCGCTATTCATAGCCACTCAGACTTCCTGTAGCTTCTACACGTCCTGCTCACGTGGGCCTGAACACATGAAACATGACCACACACCTCCTCACTCATGGTCATTTATACCAGGGTTGCTTTGGTCATTGAGGCTTACAAAGGTGTCATCGTTTGATCATTGACAGGGTAGAATCAAATGAAACGTTATTTTTTCACATGCTTTGTAAACAACAGGTGTTGACTAACAAGGAAATGCTTACTTACGGGTCCTTTTCCAGCAATGCAGAGTTAAAGAGAAAACATATAAAATATAAATAGTCACATGAGGAATAAATACACAATAAATAATGAATAACAATAACGAGTAAAAGTAACATGGCTATATACAGGGAGTACTGGTACTGTGTCGATGTGCAGGGGTACGAGGTCATTGAGGTAGCTATGTACATGTAGGTAGGGGTAAAGTGACTAGGCAACAGGATCGACAATAGACTGAGCTGTGGCCGCAGTGTGTGGTGAGTGTGAAAGTGTGTGTGTGTGTGTGTGTGTGTGTGTGTGTGTGTGTGTGTGTGTGTGTGTGTGTGTGTGTGTGTGTGTGTGTGTGTGTGTGTGTGTGTGTGTGTGTGTGTGTGTGTGTGTGTGTGTGTGTGTGTGAGAGCATGTTATGTGTGTGGGTACCAGTCTATGTGTAAGCGGTAGCAGTCTTATGGCTTGGGGGGTATCTTTTCAGGGTCCTGTTGGTTCCAGACCTGGTGCACTGGTACTGCTTGCTGTGCGGTGGCAGAGAGAACAGTCTAGGAGTTGTCATGCCTTTTCCACAACTGTGTGGACCATGTTAATACCTTAGAATTAATGATGTGAGTGCTACGGGGCGATATTAATTTAGGCAGGTTACCTTGATGCATTTGTGTTCATTTACCTTTATTTTAATTTATTCAACAGGTGCTTCAACTTCTTAAGAACTTTATACAGTGAACATACTAAATAAACATGACAGTTTAAGTTATATGTTTATGAGAAACATAATAATGAATTTCGTAATATCGATGTTTAGGTCACTGTAATGATATCTGCCGCTGTGGCTCTGCAGTCTTCAGCTGACACCTTGCCAGGGGTCAATAGGACTCCTGCTCCTCCCCCGGGGGTCTTAAAAGCCTTCACCATTGAGGTACTACTGTTGCCTGTTCCTAGGCAGAGGGGGCAGCCGTCACCGGATCCACCACCGCATCTTGTTGGCTCCCCTCATCCAGCGCTGCTTCACAGCCTGCACTGGCCTCCACAGTATCATTCGCCTTGATCTGGTGACCTCAAGCACCTTTTGTGACGGGGCGGCCAATAAACCAAAAGACAGGCCTTCTGTTCTACATTTCTTCCTATCTGGAGGACCACATGTATTCACGTCATTCCTCTCAGTGATCGTCTACCCTTGCTGCCCTTTGTTGTTGGTTTCAAAGCACGCTGTGTGGTCAGAAACGTGCTTTCCCCATCCTGATGAGTACTTCCTGTCACGGCCGCTGCTGGAAGAAGACCAAGGTGCAGCGTGGTGAGCGTACATTTTCCTTTTTACTTCAAAATGTCGTCAACAAAACAACAAAAAACAACAGTGAAGCTTACAGGGTATTGGTGCCACAAACAAAGTTAACTACCCACAACGAGAGGGAAAAAGGGCTACCTAAGTATGGTTCCCAATCAGAGACAATGATAGACAGATGTCCCTGATTGAGAACCATACCCAGCCAAAACATAGAAACACAAAATCATAGAAAGCAAAACATAGAATGCCCACTCCATATCACACCCTGACCAAACCAAATAGAGACAAAGGCTCTCTCAGGTCAGGGAGTGACAGTAACCCCCCAAAGGTGTGGACTCCGGCTGCGAAACCTGAACCTATAGGGGAGGGTCTGGGTGGGCATCTATCCGCGGTGGCGGCTCAGGTGCGGGACGCAGACCCCGCTCCACCACTGGCTCACCCCACTTTGGTGGCACCTCTGGTGCGGGGACCCTCATTGCGGGCCCCAGACTGGGCACCCTCGCTGGAGGCTCCGGACTGGAGGCTGTCGTTGGAGGCTTTGTGCCATGACTCCTCACTGGAGGCTTCGTGCCCTGGATCATCACTGGAGGCTTATTGCCATGGATCATCACTGGAGGCTTCGTGCCATGGATCATCACTGGAGGCTTCTTGCCATGGATCATCACTGGAGGCTTTGTGCCATGGATCATCACTGGAGGCTTCTTGCCATGGATCATCACTGGAGGCTTCTTGCCAAGGATCATCACTGGAGGCTTCTTGCCATGGATCATCACTGGAGGCTTCTTGCCATGGATCATCACTGGAGGCTTCGTGCCATGGATCATCACTGGAGGCTTCTTGCCATGGATCATCACTGGAGGCTTCTCACCGGGCTGGAGAGACACACAGGAGGACTGGTGCGTGGGGCGGGCATGGGATACACTGGGCCGTGAAGGCTCACTGGCAGTCTCGAGCGCAGAGCTGGCACAACCTGTTCTGGCTGGATGCCCACTTCCACCCGGCAAATGCGGGATGTTGGCACAGAGCACACCGGCCTGTGAATGCTCACTCGAGACACCGTGCGCATCACCCCATAACACAGTGCCTGACCCGTCACATGCTCCCCACGGTAAGCACAGGGAGTTGGCTCAGGTCTAACCTCCGACTATGCCAATCTTCCCGTGTGCCCTCCCCAAATAATTGGGGACTGCCTCTCGTGCCTGCTTCGCTGACTTGCCTCCTCATATCGCCGCCGCTCCGCCTTAGCTGCCCGCATCTCCTCCCTCGGTCGGCGATACTCCCCGGTCTGCGTCCAGGGTCCCTTTCCGTTTAGGATCTCCTCCCATGTCCAGGGAGGACATGCTTGATCCTTTGGTGGTGGGTAGTTCTGTCACGGCCGTTGCTGAAAGAAGACCAAGGTGCAGCGTGGTGAGCGTACATTTTCCTTTTTATTTCAAAATGTCGGCAACAAAACAACAACAAACAAAAAAACAACCGTGACGCTTACAGGGTATTAGTGCCACAAACAAAGTTAACTACCTATAACGAAAGGAGGGAAAAAGGGCTACCTAAGTATGGTTCCCAATCAGAGACAACTGCCTGGCCGGTTCCCCTCTTTCCACTGGGATTCTCTGCCTCTACCCCTATTACAGGGGCTGAGTCACTGGCTTACTAGGGCTCTTTCATACCGTCCCTAGGAGGGGTGCGTCACTTGAGTGGGTTGAGTCAATGATGTGATCTTCCTGTCTGGGTTGGCGCCCCCCCTTGGATTGTGCCGTGGCGGAGATCTTTGTGGGCTATACTCGGCCTTGTCTCAGGATGGTAAGTTGGTGGTTGAAGATATCCCTCTAGTGGTGTGGAGGCTGTGCTTTGGCAAAGTGGGTGGGGTTATATCCTTCCTGTTTTGCCCTGTCCCATCATCGGATGGGGCCACAGTGTCTCCTGACCCCTCCTCTCTCAGCCTCCAGTATTTATGCTGCAGTAGTTTATGTGTCGGGGGGCTAGGGTCAGTTTGTTATATCTGGAGTACTTCTCCTGTCCTATCCGGTGTCCTGTGAATTTAAATTCTCTAATTCTCTCTTTCTCTCTTTCTTTCTCTCTCTCGGAGGACCTGAGCCCTCAGATCATGCCTCAGGACTACCTGACATGATGACTCCTTGCTGTCCCCAGTCCACCTGGCCGTGCTGCTGCTCCAGTTTCAACTGTTCTGCCTGTGATTATTATTATTTGACCATGCTGGTCATTTATGAACATTTGAACATCTTGGCCATGTTCTGTTATAATCTCCACCCGGCACAGCCAGAAGAGGACTGGCCACCCCACATAGCCTGTTTCCTCTCTAAGTTTCTTCCTAGGTTTTGGCCTTTCTAGGGAGTTTTCCCTAGCCACTGTGCTTCTACACATGCATTGCTTGCTGTTTGGGGTTTTAGGCTGGGTATCTGTACAGCACTTTGATATATCAGCTGATGTACGAAGGGTTATATAAATACATTTGATTTGATTTGATTTGATTTAGACAGCTGTCCCTGATTGAGAACCATACCCGGCCAAAACATAGAAACACAAAATCATAGAAAACAAAACATAGAATGCCCACCCCAAATAACACCCTGACCAAACCAAATAGATACATAAAAAGGCTCTCTAAGGTCAGGGCGTGACACTTCCACAGTTTTCCCTCCTGCTGAACTCTTCCTCCTGTGGACTGAATCCCTGTATGTCTCATGTTTAATTGTGCGTGCATCTAAACGTAAGTGCTTTGAGATCTCTGTCATGTTAAGTGGAGCTAAGTTTTGTGGTTTATTTTATTGCTTGTTAGCTAGCTCGCGCTCCGACTAGCGTTAGCAGTACCGTTAGCATTTTGCATTGGAATGAATGAGCATTTTTGAATGACTGTTAGCGATTACCATATTCTAAGCATTGCTCATTTATGGTGCTAGGCTGTTTTCTATTCTATATATATATATATATATCACTCATGCTCATTGTAATTATATTATGTATATATTTGAACATTACTGTAATGTTTATTTGAGCACATTTGCCAGAGTTTCAGGTTTAGAAGTCCAGCAGGCTGTTCAGTCTATTGCCATGTGTCACGCCCTGATCTGTTTCGCCTGTCCTTGTGCTTGTCTCCACCCCCCTCCAGCTGTCACCCATTACCTCCATTATCCCCTGTGTACTTATACCTGTGTTCTCTGTTTGTCTGTTGCCAGTTGGTTTTGTTTTGTCAAGCCTACCAGCGCTTTTCCCTCTGTTCCTGTCTATTGATTCTTCCTGTTTTTCTCAGTTCTGACCTTTTCTGCCCGCCCTGACCCTGAGCCTGCCTTGCCTGACGTCCTGTACCTTTGCCCCACTACTCTGGATTACCAACCTCTGTCTGACCTGAGTCTGCCTGTCGTCTTGTACCTTTGCCCCACTACTCTGGATTATCGACCCCTGCCTGCCTTGACCTGTCATTTGCCTGCCCCTGTTGCTGTAATATGCATTGTTACTTCAAAACAGTCTGCTTTTGGGTCTTACCTGAAACATGGTACCATGTGACTAGGCCTTTTACATACCTGCTGTAGTATATAGCCCTTGCTGTTATATACTTACCTGTGTTAGTTTATACAGCCATGTCATTCATAACATAGAAGTGCTATAGTTTTCTTTCTCCTCTTTCCTTTCAGAACCATAGTTAATGTCAGTTCTCACTGGGCATGACTCTCAGTTATCTGAACCGTGAGTGGCCAGATGTGTGTGTGATGTGTGAATGTGGACATCTTCTTCCATTGAACTCCCCCTAATCTGGACAACCGCCTCATCCTTCTTCTGAGCAGACATTCTGTAGTGGTTGCTACCAGCCTTTAGCCAGCACCAAAGGTTTCTTATTACATTCATGGTCCTTCGATTCTCTTACAACCCTAACCTTATTTTTCACCAGCACCTAATTAAGGATGTGCGTATGACCGCTAACTTTTCTAAAGATGTAATTTTGATGTTTACCATGATATTGTCAGATGCGATTTGAAAAATAACTGTAAAACTGTACCCTCAGACAATTACTAACAACAACCCTCAAATGACAAAGGCTTTTCTAGTCTGAAGTACAAACTCAAGAAAAAGTATCTTAAGGCTACGCTCATTTTAGAGCCATGGTTCTAATGACGAATTTACCCTTAAACTGCTTTTGAGAAACCGGGCCCTGGACATTTGTAAAACCTGTGAAATGCCTCACAATTACCTTTCTCACTACGGTTGGGTATGGTATTAATACCAGGCCCTGGAATGTAACAACTCACTCAAAACACAGCATAAAGCAGAAATCTGTGTTGTTGTTGTTTTTTTGACAAGTTGATGTAGCCTCCCGCTTCAGAACGTTTTCATCCTACTGGATAAGGACCAAGCTACAGGTACAGTACAATGTTGGTTCAGTTAGGGGAGAACCAGATTAAACACTAACTTGGCATCCTTTAGTGACAAATTACTTGTATTAAAAAAAGACTGGGCCACAGCGACCGTGGTCACCCTCACTGTCATTCTTCATCAGCCAGTGGTTCACAAAAGGTACAAATGCAACAGGTTTTGTCTATTAGTTTGCCACACCATATCACCAACCACACATACTGTATCTTCTTCAGTCCCACGGTTGCTGCTTCAATCTGGGACCAAATACTTTGGGGTGTAGTCAAGCCAAAGGTTTCCAAGCGCAAACAAGACGGTCATGTTCATTAGGGCACGCAACAGAAAATGGATGGCGCCTGAGGAGATGGCTGCTGTTTTACCTGCTCACAACCAGTTGTGCTATTGTGTGTGTTTTTTTCCGCGTTATTTGTAACTTATTTTCAACATAATATTTCTGCCACTGTCTCTTATGACCGAAAATAGCTTCTGGAAATCAGGACATCGATAACTCACCTCGTATTGGACAAATAATTTTTCTTTATAAGGAGTCGGACGCAATGGATTTACTTCAGACATCCGACAAGGCCCAAATCCCGTCATTCGCATGAGAAAGAGACGGACACATAGGGGTGCGTTGCAAGGATCAGACTGCCTCGACCATCAGTCCTATTAGCCAACGTACAATCACTGGATAAGAAAATAGACAAGTTACGATCACGAATATCCTACCAACGGGACATTAAAAACTGTAATATCTTATGCTTCAACAAGTCGTGGCTGATCGACGACATGGATAACATACAGCTGGCGGGTTTTACGCTGCATCGGCAAGATAGAACAGCCGCCTCCGGTAAGAGAAGGGGTAGTGGTCTGTGTATATTTGTAAACAACAGCTGGTGCACGAAATCTAATATTAAGCAAGTCTCAAGGTTTTGCTCGCCTGAGGTAGAGTATCTCATGATAAGCTGTAGACCACACTATTTATCAAGAGAGTTTTTGTCTATATTTTTCGTAGCTGTCTATTTACCAACACAAACCGATGCTGGCACTAAGACCGCAGTCAATAAGCTACAGTGCCTTGCGAAAGTATTCGGCCCCCTTGAACTTTGTGACCTTTTGCCACATTTCAGGCTTCAAACATAAAGATATAAAACTGTATTTTTTTGTGAAGAATCAACAACAAGTGGGACACAATCATGAAGTGGAACGACATTTATTGGATATTTCAAACTTTTTTTAACAAATCAAAAACCGAAAAATTGTGCGTGCAAAATTATTCAGCCCCCTTAAGTTAATACTTTGTAGCGCCACCTTTTGCTGCGATTACAGCTGTAAGTCGCTTGGGGTATGTCTCTATCAGTTTTGCACATCGAGAGACTGAAATTGTTTCCCATTCCTCCTTGCAAAACAGCTCGAGCTCAGTGAGGTTGGATGGAGAGCATTTGTGAACAGCAGTTTTCAGTTCTTTCCACAGATTCTCGATTGGATTCAAGTCTGGACTTTGACTTGGCCATTCTAACACCGGGATATGTTTATTCTTGAACCATTCCATTGTAGATTTTGCTTTATGTTTTGGATCATTGTCTTGTTGGAAGACAAATCTCCGTCCCAGTCTCAGGTCTTTTGCAGACTCCATCAGGTTTTCTTCCAGAATGGTCCTGTATTTGGCTCCATCCATCTTCCCATCAATTTTAACCACCTTCCCTGTCCCTGCTGAAGAAAAGCAGGCCCAAACCATGATGCTGCCACCACCATGTTTGACAGTGGGGATGGTGTGTTCAGGGTGATGAGCTGTGTTGCTTTTACGCCAAACATAACGTTTTGCATTGTTGCCAAAAAGTTCAATTTTGGTTTCATCTGACCAGAGCACCTTCTTACACATGTTTGGTGTGTCTCCCAGGTGGCTTGTGGCAAACTTTAAACAACACTTTTTATGGATATCTTTAAGAAATGGCTTTCTTCTTGCCACTCTTCCATAAAGGCCAGATTTGTGCAATATACGACTGATTGTTGTCCTATGGACAGAGTCTCCCACCTCAGCTGTAGATCTCTGCAGTTCATCCAGAGTGATCATGGGCCTCTTGGCTGCATCTCTGATCAGTCTTCTCCTTGTATGAGCTGAAAGTTTAGAGGGACGGCCAGGTCTTGGTAGATTTGCAGTGGTCTGATACTCCTTCCATTTCAATATTATCGCTTGCATAGTGCTCCTTGGGATGTTTAAAGCTTGGGAAATATTTTTGTATCCAAATCCGGCTTTAAACTTCTTCACAACAGTATCTCGGACCTGACTGGTGTGTTCCTTGTTCTTCATGATGCTCTCTGCGCTTTTAACGGACCTCTGAGACTATCACAGTGCAGGTGCATTTATACGGAGACTTGATTACACACAGGTGGATTGTATTTATCATCATTAGTCATTTAGGTCAACATTGGATCATTCAGAGATCCTCGCTGAACTTCTGGAGAGAGTTTGCTGCACTGAAAGTAAAGTGGCTGAATAATTTTGCACGCCCAATTTTTCAGTTTTTGATTTGTTAAAAAAGTTTGAAATATCCAATAAATGTCGTTCCACTTCATGATTGTGTCCCACTTGTTGTTGATTCTTCACAAAAATATACAGTTTTATATCTTTATGTTTGAAGCCTGAAATGTGGCAAAAGGTCGCAAAGTTCAAGGGGCCGAATACTTTCGCAAGGCACTGTATATAAGGCCATAAGCAAACAGGAAAACACTCATCCAGAGGCGGCGCTCCTAGTGGCTGGGGATATTACTGCAGGGAAACTGAAATCCGTTTTACATCATTTCTACCAGCATGTTAAATGTGCAACCAGAGGATAAAACCTCTAGACCAGCTTTACTCCACACACAGAGACGCGTACAAAGCTCTCCCTCGCCCTCCATTTGGCAAATCTGACCATGATTCTATCCTCTTGATTCCTGCTTACAAGCAAAAGTGGTCAGTTGAAGTAGTGGTCAGATGAATCAGATGCTAAGCTACAGGATGGACTGTTTTGCTAGCACAGACTGGAATATGTTCCGGGATACTTCTGAGGGCATTGAGGATTACACCACATCAGCCACTGGCTTCATCAATAAGTGCATCGACGATGTCGTACCCACAGTGACTATACGTACATACCCCAACCAGAAGCCATGGATTACAGGTAACATCCACACTGAGCTAAAGGGTACAGCTGCCGCTTTCAAGGAGCGGGACTCTAACCCGGACGCTTATAAGAAATCCCACTATGCCCTCCGACGAAACCATCAAACATGGAAAACGTCAATACAGGACTCAGACTGAATCGTTCTACACCGGCTCCGACGCTCATCGGATGTGGCAGGGCTTGCAAACTATTACAGACGACAAAGGGAAGCAAAGCCACAAGCTGCCCAGTGACACGAGCCTATCAGACGAGCTAAATTACTTCTATGCTCGCTTCGAGGCAAGCAACACTGAAGCATGCATGAGAGCATCAGCTGTTCCAGATGACTGTGTGATCACGCTCTCCGTAGCCGATGTGAGTAAGACCTTTAAACAGGTCAACATTCACAAGGCCGCAGGGCCAGATGGATTACCAGGACATGTACTCTGAGCATGCGCTGACCAACTGGCAGGTGTCTTCACTGACATTCTCAACATGTCCCTGATTGAGTCTGTAATACCACCATGTTTTAACCAGACCTCCATAGTCCCTGTGCCCAAGAACACTAAGGTAACCTGCCTAAATGACTACCGACCCGTAGCACTAACGTCTGTAGCCATGAAGTGCTTTGCAAGGCTGGTCATGGCTCACATCAACACCATTATCCCAGAAACCCTAGACCCACTCCAATTTGCATACCACCCCAATAGATCCACAGATGATGCAATCTCTATTGCACACCACACTGTCCTTTCCCAGCTACGTGAGAATGTTATTCACTGACTACAGGTCAGCATTCATCACTAAGCTAAGGACCCTGGGACTAAACACCTACCTCTGCAACTGGATACTGGACTTCCCGATGGGCCACCCCCATGTGGTGATGGTAGGTAACAATACATCTGCTACCCTGATCCTCAACACAGGGCCTCTCAGGGGTGCATGCTCAGTCCCCTCATGTACTCCCTGTTCACCCATGACTGCATGGCCAGGCACGACTCCAACACCATCATTAAGTTTGCAGACCACACAGCAGTGGTAGGCCTGATCACCGACAACGATGAGACAGCATATAGGGAGGAGGTCAGGGACCTGGCCGTGTGGTGCCTGGATAACAACCTCTCCCTCAACATGATCAAGACAAAGGAGATCATTATGGACTACAGGAAAAGGAGAACCGAGGCTGTAGTGGAGCAGGTTGAGAGCTTCAAGTTCCTTGTTGTCCACATCACCAACACACTATCATGGTCCAAACACACTAAGACGGTCGTGAAGAGAGCACGACAAAACCTATTCCCCCTCAGGAGACTGAAAAGATTTGTCAGGGTCATCAGATCCTTAAAAAGTTCTACAGCTGCACCATCGAGAGTATCGTTGCATCGCTGCCTAGAATGGCAACTGCTCGGCCTCCGACTACAAGGCACTACAGAGGGTAGTGCGTATGGCCCAGTACTTAACTGGGGCTAAGCTTCCTGCCAGTACCTCTATACCAGGTGGTGTCAGAGGACGGCCCTAAAAATGGTCAAAGACTCCATCCACCCTAGTCATAGACTGTTTTCTCTACTACCGCATGGCAAGCGGTACTGGAGCGCCAAGTCTAGGTCCAAAAGGCTTCTTAACAGCTTCTACCCCCAAGCCATAAGACTCCTGAACAGCTAATCAAATGGCCATCTGCCCAGGCCCCTCTTTTACGCTGCTGCAACTCTTTGTTTATTATCTATGGTCCATGGTCCATGGTCACTTTAACTCTACCTACATGTACATGTCACCTCAATTTCCTCGACTAACCAGTGCCCCCACACATTGACTCTGTATCGGTACCCCCTGTATATAGTCTCCACATTGACTCTGTATCTGTACCCCCTGTATATAGCCTCCACATTGACTCTGTATTGGTACCCCCTGTATATAGTCTCCACATTGACACTGTACCAGTACCCCCTGTATATTGTCTCCACATTGACTCTGTACCAGTACCCCCTGTATATAGCCTCCACATTGACTCTGTACTGGTACCCCCTGTATATAGTCTCCACATTGACTCTGTATCGGTACCCCCTGTATATAGTCTCCACATTGACTCTGTACCAGTACCCCCTGTATATAGTCTCCACATTGACTCTGTCCGGGTACCCCCTGTATATAGCCCCGCTACTGTTATTTTACTGCTCCTCTTTAATTAATTATTATTTTTTACTTACCACTTATTTTTCTAAAAACCGCAAGGGCTTGTCAGTAAGCATTTCACTTTAAGGTCGACACCTGTTGTATTCGGCGCATGTGACAAGTGAGATTTGATCAAATTTGATTTGCAGTGGAAAACAAACATTGCAAATCCAGGCAGTCCTTGCCTATTTTAGTCCACTTTCTTCCATTTGGTGACTAATGAACGCGACCACATTGTCCTGAGGTGGGGCAAAACCACACTACTACCACATAACCGGCATACAGTTGGAAGGTTTGTGGGACTGTTTGAGATCCTGCATTCTCTACCTTCCTTTGTCAGGTTTGTTTCCTGTAACTAATATACCATCAAACATTAAAGTTTAGGAACATGTTCATAAAAGGTCAATTGCACAACTGTCAAGTGACATTTGTGTTTACACTACACACAGTATGACTGAACGAATTTAGACCAATCAAGATTCAATGCAGATAATAATTTATTTAAAGGGATAGTTCACCCAAATTTCAAAATACATTTTGAATGTTTTCTTAGCTTGAACACAGTCTATGGAAAAAATAGAGATTGCAATCTCCACACTTTGAGTTTGTTTATCTAAAATCTAAGCTGTCACCAACTCTAAATATTTGTATTTTATAGCCGAAAACCAATGAAATTCAATGTAGGTCTGTCTACTACCAGCCTGAAATGTAAAGAATGCTGCAGCTCCTTTGGTGTACATTGGTTTTTGGTGGGAAAATGCTATTAGCGCAGTAGCTATATACATTTTGCAGACCCTGTGTCACGCATTGTACATCATCAGAAAATTCTTTATAGCTTCATGATACATTTCTCCTCCTTTCTCTGGTGACAAGCCTCAACGTTGAGGTTTATTTGGGGTTCAGAAAGTAATTGAAGTTCTATACTGTGCAACAGCCGACACCCCGTCATCGCCCTTCTCTGAGAAACACCAAACCCAATGCCAATGTCCCAAAAAATGTTTCACCATTTTCATTGTGTTGAGCAACGGCTTTTCCCTAAAGACATGCCACTCATTCCATGTGATTTGGCATTGATTTCACACCAGTGCGCTGGCCTGACAACCACACAAATGTCTTTAACCTCTGTGTGTCAAATGCACTCAATTTGCGTGATGGCCTCTTGATGAATGCTTTCTGGTCATGTTCAACTATGCACTGATTCCCCATAAAATCCAAATCCCAATTATTCTGTCCCAAGGAACAACTCACGCTGGGCGTATTAAGCTCTTGCATGCGGATGCGGCATCTGTCCGACCGGGTTTGGGACCCCGGCCCAGAATCTGTCAGATTCAGTTGGGGTGGGGAGTGTGGGAATAGCTTTTGTTTGTGGGACCCTAGCCCCCCAATGCCCCACCCACTACTTTTGGAGCCTGGTAGGTGCATACGTTCTTCAAACAGAGGCATTCTGAAGCTCAAGGTTTCATGTCCTCAAGAATGTGTAATTTCCACCCCTACACTATCCTACTCCACTGCTGTGCAGCTTGATATGAAACCCTTTGGAAAGCTCCAGAATGTGTGTTCACACAGTGGCACTGGTTAGCTGTGTCAATCCTCGAGGGGGAAGCCCGTCAACTAGTCTATGTGTCGGTGTCAGTGACAAATCAAACAAACATTCATCACAACTTCATGTGTGTATAATTGCTAAATGTCATCCGCAATCAAAGGTTATCTTTTGTGAAAAGGATCCCCTGCTGTGTGGCAAGAGCTTCGGCTTTCTGTCTCTGCCTCTCTCTCTGCCGAGCTTCCCTCAGCGACTTCAATGCTCTATCCCTGCCTCTCTCTCTGCCGAGCTTCCCTCTGCCACTTCAGCTCTCTATCCCTGCCGCTCTCTCTGCCGAGCTTCCCTCTGCCACTTCAGCTCTCTATCCCTGCCTCTTCCTCTGCCGAGCTTCCCTCAGCGACTTCAACGCTCTATCCCTGCCTCTTCCTCTGCCGAGCTTCCCTCTGCCACTTCAGCTCTGTATCCCTGCCTCTCTCTCTGCCGAGCTTCTCTCGGCCAATTCGGCGCTCTATCCCTGCCTCTTCCTCTGCCGAGCTTCCCTCGGCCACTTCAGCTCTGTATCCCTGCCTCTCTCTCTGCCGAGCTTCTCTCGGCCAATTCGGCGCTCTATCCCTGCCTCTTCCTCTGCCGAGCTTCCCTCGGCTACTTCAGCTCTGTATCCCTGCCTCTCTCTCTGCCGAGCTTCCCTCGGCCACGTCGGCTCTCTATCCCTGCCTCTCTGTCTCTCTGCCAAGCCCCCCTTGGCCACGCTCCTTTTCAAGGCTAACACTAAGCCCTATGGAGACAGGGCACTCTGCATGTTAACGGGATCAAATGATCATATTTCATTGGCTATTTTTTGTCGTCCCTGTAATATGAAATCCCATGCCAAGCCTGGTGTATTATGATCTGGTAATCAAGTTAATGGTGCTAGGAACGCTCTGATCTTCGTCTGGTGTTGGATTGGAGGGCATGGGCCCATATCTATCCAGGAAGTCGGGCTGTGTCCAAAATCACTGGGACCCCCCGCTCAAGTCATAACATGGGCCCGTTCTATCCAGGAAGTCTGGCTGTGTCCAAAATCCCTGTGACCCCCCCACCCCCCCACACACATCTCAAGAGGCTACAGGGGCCCGTTCTATCCAGGAAGTCTGGCTGTGTCCAAAATCCTTGTGACAACCCACCCCCCCTCACACACATCTCAAGAGGCAACAGGAGCCCGTTCTATCCAGGAAGTCTGGCTGTGCCCAAAAGACACATCGGCTCAAATAGTTTTCGATGTCTTCTAAGTACTTTAGATGCTCTTGATTGAGCTTCCCTGGCGCAATGAAACCAATAGAAGGGTTCCAAAAGTACAAACACCACCCATCAGGTAGGCTCTAAGCAAACACTCAAAAGTTTATGAAAGATTTTGAACCCTGATCCAGAGCAGTCCACAGTCTGTCCATGTGTAAGCCTAGTCACATGATCCCCACGTTATGACAACACAAACACCCATGGCTGTATTTCACTTTGAGTGTCTTTGCATGTTTTTGCCTGTCTTTGTGTGTCTTTGCCTGTCTTTAAGGTGTCTTTGCATGTCTTTGTGTGTTTTGCCTGTCTTTGTGTGTCTTTGCCTGTCTTTAAGGTGTCTTTGCATGTCTTTGTGTGTGTTTGCCTGTCTTTAATGTGTCTTTGTGTTTCTTTAAGGAGTCTTTGCATGTCTTTGTGTGTGTTTGCCTGTCTTTAATGTGTCTTTGTGTTTCTTTAAAGTGTCTTTGCCTGTCTTCAATGTGTCTTTGTGTGTCTTTGCGTGTGTTTGAGGCATCTTTAAATGGTCTTTGCCTATTTCCAAACGTGAACCCCTGTTGGGAAGACTCAGATATCAGATCACATTACTCTCCCTGGCACTTTCACTTCCAGGAAGACTCCTCTGTAGGTCATTGGACACTACCTTTTTCACCCTCTCCAAGCCCCCGCATTTCATCTCAAATGTTAAATGTCTCAGCCTGTCATTGCTTAAGAAGTGACAGCGGCAGATGTGAAGAAAACACTAAATCACACTCAGTACAATTAAGACAATTTAGCAAGGGGGTGTGGTCAATATACTACGGCAAAGGGCTGTTCTTATGCACGACGCAATGCAGAGTACAAGGACACAGCCCTTAGCCGTGGTATATTGGCAATATACTACAAACCCCCGAGGTGCCTTATTGCTGTTATAAACTGGTTACCAATGTAATTAGAGCAGTAAAAATACATGCTTTGTCATACCCGTGGTATACGGTCTGATATACAACGGCTTTCAGCCAATCAGCATTCAGGGCTTGAACCACCCAGTTTATAACAAGGAGCACATAGCCTCGTTATTGTTATTTTATTGTTGCTCTTTTATTTTTTGCTTCATTTTATTTAGTAAATCTTTTTCTTAACTCTTATTTTTCTTAAAAACGGCATTGTTGGTTAAGGGCTTGTGAGTAAGCATTTCACAGTAATGTTTTGTTTTTGGTGTATGTGACAAATAAAAATGTAATTGATTTGAAATTAATTGACATGCAATTGTATATAAAAATATAAAGTGCAGTTGAGCTGTAAATGTATTTCTGTTTTGTAAAGACATGTATATACAGTGGGGCAAAAAAGTATTTAGTCAGCCACCAATTGTGCAAGTTCTCCCACTCAAAAAGATGAGAGAGACCTGTAATTTTCATCATAGATACACCTCAACTATGACAAACAAAATGAGGGAAAAAAATCCAGAAAATCACATTGTAGGATTTTAAATGAATGTATCTGCAAATTATGGTGGAAAATAAGTATATATATATATATATATATATATATATATATATATATATATATATATGTATGTGTGTGTGTGTTTACTTGGAAATGTTTTAGGTTAGAATGTGCATAAAATGGCCATTTGTATTAGGCTGGAATTTCAAATACTTTACTGTTCTGCACGTACGCTGAACTAACTTGTGACACATTCTCCCCCTCAAAAAAAGAAAACATTCTTTTAGGGGCTCTAAAATTCTTTCTTTTAATCATGACTACATATTCCTTTCTGAACACTCTCTTTTTGTATTTTCTTGCCAGTAGTAAACAAATCCACTGTGATAGTGAAACATATACACGTCTTCCCAGTATGTAGAGTTGAAAGGTCCAGTCTTTCCCACCAAAAGCATTTCAAATCCACCATTGTATCTTTGTTTGTGTTCGAGACAGAGGGAAATGAGAACAGAAGGAGAGAAAGCGAGAGACAGAAAAGGAGGTCAACTTGCTTTCTTAACCCAGGGGTTGATTTACTATCTATACGACTCAAGTAGGCTAGAAAGGCATTATACGTCTTAAGTGCAGAGCTGAGAATACGGAATTGTGAACAGTCAAAGAAATGTTGAAATACATAATACTTTGAAGAAGAAAAAATCTAGATGAAAGGACTGTGTTTCGTTTGTACAATTTTTTCTTCACAATCATGTGACATCCCTCCCCCCTAAAAAAGTAAATACTGGTTCTTCTTCTATAAAGTGGCTTAAATATCCGCCATCTCCAATCATAACACAGCAACACACACCACAGGAAACTCTGAAGGGCTCGAGATAATTCATGTTTCTGAGTCCGCAAAGACAGTGTTTGAATCCTGGGGTTCATCCCAAATGGCACCCTATTCCCTAATAGTGCACAACAGTAGTGTACTACGTATATAGGCATTAGGGCGCCATTTAGGAGACAGTGTATAAATCCTGACTTCAGAGAAAGCACAGCTCCAAACAATAGCAATAACCACTTTGTCCCGTTAGCGCTCACCTGATGGGAGCTGGATGAGCTACGACGGTAATTCTACACTTTGATTTACAACAGAGCTACATTATCAAAACAGACTGGTTAGTCTGTCTCTTCTACACTTTGATTTACAACAGAGCTACATTATCAAAACAAATTACTTCATCTCTCTTTTCTACACTTTGATTTACAACAGAGCTACATTATCAAAAAGCGGGGCTTGTTCCAATAGACTGTGGCTGTGTCCCTAAATGCTCCTTATTCCCTACATAGGGCGCTACTTTTGACCAGGGCTCTAAAGGGAATAGGATGCCAGTAGGGACGGAACCTGTATACAGTTGTTCCACCTACCATGACTCACCTCCTCTCCGTGTGTGTGCGTGCGTGTGTGCGTGTACGTGCGCGCGTGTGCATGTGTGTGTGTGCTACTACTACTGATGAGGGCAATTCAGAACCCCAAACACACCTAAAAACACCAAAATACACACAGAGATATGCACACACACACACACACACACACACACACACACACACACACACACACACACACACACACACGTGGGAAATATCCCCACGAGGGAGAATTTGACTTGTTTTCCTTGTGGGGAATTTTGGGGATTTTACATCTCCACAACACTAGAAGAACCAATCAACACACACACACACACACAAGCAAATTATATTCCTATCTATCTCATGCACGATATAGTCATTACAGCATATTACCTTCAATTCCATTTACCCCTTAGTCTCCCCACTTGCAATGGGACACTAAAGGGAACCCATCCAGGAATACACCTCTCTTGCAGCAATGCATGAGCACAATGAGAGATTAAATCACAGTTCTCCTCTTCAGACTTATCCTTTCATTGATGGGGAACAATGAAATCTCTCCACCAAGCTGTTTCCTGCCCTTACCTAAACATGGAAGCTGGCCTCCTCTCCTCCTCGCATCAGCATGAAAAAGGGGAAAAAATGTATTTATTCATTTGGTTTCCATGTGTGGGCTCTTCCTCAGGCATGTTTATCTATCAGTGAGGGATTCAGGGACTGCGGCCGCGGGCAGCGAGGGGATGGAGTTTCCAACATGGAAAGGAAGCAGTGGAAAGTGGCCATGTTTTTTTTGGCGAAACAACCAATTGTTTTTAATTCAAGAGACACACTACGAAAAATGTCATTCCCCCCCTTCCAAAAAAATAAAAAATAATCCACCAAATTACACATTCAAAAATAGGTTTTGCCGTTAAATTCAGACTTTCTTTGAGTGAGGCTCTCTGACAGTGATTTGACTAACAGCAGCAGAAGCTGTTTATGGATAGCTATTTTGATAACTACATAACATAGCTAGCTACTCATATAGCCACAGTACATGGAAACTCATGGGATGTTCTGATAATGGTGTGTTTTATCAACTGCAGAGAGACAGAGAGCCACAGAGCCATTATCATTTGACTTCACTCCACTGTCAGTGGCTCTAGCTTCCCTTCTGATACTGTTAAGAGCTGCCCGGATAGTTGCTTCCTGTTTTAGCTTTCCTAAAGGTCAGAGGTCAGACTGATGGCCTACAAAGTCCCAGAGCCTCTGTCTGTCTGCAGACAATATCCTCTTTATCCAGGCCACACTGCTTTCACCCACACAGCAGTACAGCCCTAATACAACCACATCACCACCACAGCAGAACAATTATTTAGGGAATGTTGGTGCTGTATTTGAGATTGAGACAGAAGACAAATGTCCATGTCTCACAAAAATGGTCATTAATGTACTATATCAAGATGGTTGCAGATTGTTGCTGGTTTTCTGCTGACTTGTTGAAACATTATGAGCTTGTTGTTCAGTGTTTCTATTTAAGACGATAAAAATTAAAACGGGCGTATGACAAAGTGTGACAAAACCGTCCTAAAACTCATAACATTATTTTCTGACAAATAATTGAAGATGTTCTGCTGTCGTGCTGTTGTGGCTGTGCTGCTCTGTGAGTGAAAGCAGTGTGGCCTGGATAGAGAGGATGTTGTCAACACCCCATATCATCTGTCTGCAGAGTCTCATTTGCTGTGTTTATTCTCATACAACATGTTGTCTTACAGAGGAAGACGTAGGCCTACATAGATAGCAAAGACAGATGGTGAAAAAGAATAATGTTTCTAATTGCTAGCCTTTGCCAAGGTCTCTTAAATCAACTTACAACCGTTTGGGACTTCCCACTCTTCCCACAATTCATTTCACCCACTCTCCCACTCTGTTCACCTGCTATAAGTGTTCTACCATGTCTAAAATAACTTTACGTTATGATATATATGTTATGAGATAAGCCGGGTCTTGAATGAATCACACTTATTCAGCTGTGAGTCATTCCCTGCTAGTACAGATTGTCACGACAACATTATATCATGAAAAACTACAGAGCTGTTGATTTTGAAAGAGGATTTTGTCGAGACATGTCAAGACATGTCAATGTCTTTCCAAGGAAGAGCATACCGATGCATGTCATTGATATCCTAAACAGTGTACTCGTCAGGAATTGGTTCTACTTTTCACATACTGAGAACTCATGTGCAAATTCAGTAAATGGGATATGTGTGTTTGGTTCCTCGATATAAGCCTCTCACTGTTCCTGGCAGCCAGTAAGGGCAGGTACAATGCCACTCATTTCAGCTTCTTTGCCGTCTTTGTGTAACCCACACAAGCTTTGGCTTGTCTGCCATTTTTCCAACACACATAACCGTCAAACGGAGGCTCCAATGGAATGCATTTCAAAACAAAGGTGAGTCATGGTGCAATCAACATGGCCCACAAGATGAATATTAATCTTCCCTCTTAAGATACAAGTGCTTCTCACTTAACACAAAGAATTTGTGCTGTCGCACCCTTTGTGAGGTGAGAATTGTAACACGTTTGTGAGCGTGTTAACACTTCGTGTTAAAGTCTCTGTGCAGTGCAACCACAAGTTGTCCCCTTTAACATTTAACTCTTCAACTGCTGAGCTTGTGTGGTCCACTACTCCATCAAGCACTATGCATTAGGCCCTATAGCCACAACACTGAGAGGGTAAACACCCTGGCCCCACCAGACCAACATCATCATCCCCAAATGTAAACACTAAAAGCCTGAACGCAGAACCGGCTATCACCACGGCAACGTTGGGTACATTAACTCCCCAAAGACAAATCCCAGTGCTTTTAATTTCACAGTGAGTAGTGGATATATATTGTTGGGGCTCTGTGGGTTTTTAAACCAAACCCACGATGAAAGACTAGAGAAGGAGAGTTGTGAAAGAGAGAGCGTTAACTGTACGCTCCAATCCCCGTCTCAACAAGAGGGTTATGGGCAGGGGGGTGGGTACAGCTGCTCCTAGATACAGCTGCTCTCCTTCATCAGGATAAGTGAACGGGGAGCCAAAAAAAAGATGAAAAACGATCCGCCTCCTTGATTTCTGGCCAAGAATAATGCTTGGAGGAGAACACTATCCAATTAGTGGTGTAATTATTGGGTTTCTATTCAGGTTAGTGCATTTTGTAATTTATCTTATGTTTGTTGTGTAGTAAATATTTCACCTTTTATTTTCAGAGTTTTTAATTTGTTTTTCCCTGTGAGGCACATTGTGTTGCATTCCGTGTCTGAAATGCGCTGAATAAATAAAGCTTGATTTGATTTTGATTTGACAAAGGTTGGATACAATCGTTACAGACTAACTTGGTTAGAACCTGTTTATGTAGAATATTACTGGGTTAGTATATTAATCATGTTTGGGTTCAGTGGTAGACTAGACTACAGTCGTGGCCAAAAGTTTTGAGAATGACACAAGTATTAATTTTCACTATGTCTGCTGCCTCAGTTTGTATGATGGCAATTTGAATATGAACTGAATCCCCCAAAAATATTTCCACTGCATTTCAGCCCTGCCACAAAAGGACCAGCTGATCATCATGTCAGTGATTCTCTCGTTAACACAGGTATGAGTGTTGACGAGGAAAGGGCTGGAGATCACTCTGTCATGCCGATTGAGTTCGAATAACAGACTGGAAACTTCAAAAGGAGGGTGGTGCTTGGAATCATTTTTCTTCCTCTGTCATCCATGGTTACCTGCAAGGAAACACGTGCCGTCATCATTGCTTTGCACAAAAAGGGCTTCACAGGCAAGGATATTGCTGCCAGTAAGATTGCACCTAAATCAACCATTTGATTTTATCTTCTCCGGATAAAAGCTTGTCCGGAGAAGACAAGGTGAGCACTACCATCAGTCCTGTGTCATGCCAACAGTAAAGCATCCTGAGACCATTCATGTGTGGGGTTGCTTTTCAGCCAAGGGAGTGGGCTCACTCACAACTTTGCCTAAGAACACAGCCATGAATAAAGAATGGTACCAACACATCCTCCGAGAGCAACTTCTCCCAACCATCCAGGAACAGTTTGGTGATGAACAATGCCTTTTCCAGCATGATGAAGCACCTTGCCATAAGGCAAAAGTGATAACTAAGTGGCTCGGGGAACAAAACATCAATATTTTGGGCCCATGGCCAGGAAACTCCCCAGACGTTAATCCCATTGAGAACTTGTGGTCAATCCTCAAGAGGCGGGTGGACAAACAAAACCCCACAAATTCTGACAAACTCCAAGCATTGATTATGCAAGAATGGGCTGCCATCAGTCAGGATGTGACCCAGAAGTTAATTGACAGCATGCCAGGGCGGATTGCAGAGGTCCTGAAAAAGAAGGGTCAACACTGCAAGTATTGACTCTTTGTATCAACTTCATGTAATTGTCAATAAAAGCCTTTGACACTTATGAAATGCTTGTAATTATACTTCAGTATTCCATAGTAACATCTGACAAAAATATCTAAAGACACGGACCAGCAAACTTTGTGGAAATTAATATTTGTGTCATTCTCAAAACTTTTGGTCACGACTGTACCTCTCTGTTCCTCAGAGGTTCAGTGGTAAACCACACTACCTCCTCTCTGTTCCTCAGAGGTTCAGTGGTAAACTACACTACCTCCTCTCTGTTCCTCAGAGGTTCAGTGGTAAACTACACTACCTCCTCTCTGTTCCTCAGATGTTCAGTGGTAAACCACACTACCTCCTCTCTGTTCCTCAGAGGTTCAGTGGTAAACCACACTACCTCCTCTCTGTTCCTCAGAGGTTCAGTGGTAAACCACACTACCTCCTCTCTGTTCCTCAGAGGTTCAGTGGTAAACTACACTACCTCCTCTCTGTTCCTCAGAGGTTCAGCGGTAACACACACTACCTCCTCTCTGTTCCTCAGAGGTTCAGTGGTAAACCACACTACCTCCTCTCTGTTCCTCAGATGTTCAGTGGTAAACTACACTACCTCCTCTCTGTTCCTCAGAGGTTCAGTGGTAACACACACTACCTCCTCTCTGTTCCTCAGAGGTTCAGTGGTAAACCACACTACCTCCTCTCTGTTCCTCAGAGGTTCAGTGGTAAACCACACTACCTCCTCTCTGTTCCTCAGAGGTTCAGTGGTAAACCACACTACCTCCTCTCTGTTCCTCAGAGGTTCAGTGGTAAACCACACTACCTCCTCTCTGTTCCTCAGAGGTTCAGTGGTAAACTACACTACCTCCTCTCTGTTCCTCAGAGGTTCAGTGGTAAACCACACTACCTCCTCTCTGTTCCTCAGAGGTTCAGTGGTAAACCACACTACCTCCTCTCTGTTCCTCAGAGGTTCAGTGGTAAACCACACTACCTCCTCTCTGTTCCTCAGAGGTTCAGTGGTAAACCACACTACCTCCTCTCTGTTCCTCAGAGGTTCAGTGGTAAACTACACTACCTCCTCTCTGTTCCTCAGAGGTTCAGTGGTAAACTACACTACCTCCTCTCTGTTCCTCAGAGGTTCAGTGGTAAACTACACTACCTCCTCTCTGTTCCTCAGAGGTTCAGTGGTAAACTACACTACCTCCTCTCTGTTCCTCAGAGGTTCAGTGGTAAACTACACTACCTCCTCTCTGTTCCTCAGAGGTTCAGTGGTAAACTACACTACCTCCTCTCTGTTCCTCAGAGGTTACACACTGTACTGGGCCTAGGAAACTTAGATGCGTTCCAGAAGTTTTACTTCACAACTATATTTCAGATGCTATTTACCTGGTATTTAACAAGACAAATAAGCTTCTTTTATATTTTTTTTACAACCCATCAAGTCTATTGAACAGTTTAGATTATTACATTTTCCAGTTTTCTTTTTGTTAAAGCACTTTGAGCTGCAATGACATTATCATTATACATTTCTTGTAATGTTTTAAAATTACAGTCCTAATTTAGCTACTTGTTTTATTTCACCTTTATTTAACCAGGTAGGCTAGTTGAGAACAAGTTCTCATTTACAACTACATTGAGGTATACTAGAGCATTATTCAAATGTACTCTATGTGGTAAACAGGTCATATTATTCTAATGTAGCTTCTGTATGTGCTAAACAGGGAGTATTGTTCCCAGAGAAGTGAAGGAGCAGCCTGGTCTCATAGACTAGACGTAATATAGTAAATGTAAATCCAGGACACTGAAATTGTTATGATATGTTATGTTTGGTATGGTTACATATGACAGAGGGTTGATTAAGGGAAAAATGAAAGTAGGGTGGTTGGTCGGGTTGGATGGGTGTGTGCATAACAAGAATGTTTTGTCTAGCAACCCAATCTAGCAACTTAACTTTGCAACTACTTACTACTTTTTAGCTACTTTGCAACTACTTAGCATGTTAGCTAACCCTTCCCCTAACCTTAACCTTAACCATTTCATCCTAACACCTAACCCTAACATTAACCCAAACCTTAACCCCTAACCCCTAGCTTAGCTAATGTTAGCCACCTAGCTAACGTTAGCAACAACACATTTGAATTCGTAACATTTCATACGTTTTGCAAATTCATAATATATTGTACGAATTGCAATCCGTAACATATCATATGTAATGGATGATGGACATCCTCAAATTAATACATAACATACATATCATACTAAATGGAGTGACCTGGTTTAACACTTAATTTGTTATGTCTACCCCTGAGTCCAGGTTGGAAGGAGGGTAGAAAGAGGAAAGTGCTGAATTGCTAAGAGGGAGAGGCCGGCTGCATCCTGCAGGGGAGGGGAGGTGAGGGGAGGCTAATGTCAGAGAGACTGGCTTGTGTCTCCTCCCACCTGGGGTTTTTGGTGCAGTCTGGTGCCTAGTACAGCATGGTCCCTTCACTCCTCAAAACACTCCTAATCTGGCCTGCCCCCCCCCTCAAGTTATAGTTGAGGTCATTTGTACATGCAGGTAGGGGTAAAGTGACTAAGATAATAAGCAGCAAGTAGCAGCAGTGTAAAAACAAGAGGCGGGGGGATGGGGGGGGGGGTAAATGAAAAGTCTGGGTGGTCATTGGATTAATCGTTCAGCAGTCTTATGGCTTGGGGGGTAGAAGCTGTGAAGGAAACGTTTGAAATGGCTATACATAACACATTCATAACATCTGACATAAAGAGTTCATAACACCATCATAAATGTTGTGTCAGCCTTAATGTATTCACCAGGCAGACATGAATGTAGCGACTGTCTAAGGGAGGTAGCATGCAGATAGAAACGGATTTAGCCCCAGACCGTAGAAATATCTAACAGGAACTGACCTTTGTCTTAGAGCTTGCTAGTAGTGATCATCTGTTTGTTTTTTTGCGCTTAATGGGGGACTTTAATTTAGAAAGAAAATGATGAATAATCTGACACACTGGTTCTACATTTATGTCATATATGACATGGATGTTACATATATATGTTATAAAGGTTGACAGGTGAAGGTCAAGGTGTTAGTAATGTGTCATATATACTCCCTTCATAGAATGTGTTTCCAAAATAACTTGCGATCATTGACATAAATTGTATTACTGATTATGAATGCAGAACCTATGGGTTATTTTTTTATTTAGATTTATTTGACCTTTATTTAACCAGGCATGTCAGTTAAGAACACATTTTTATTTTTAATGACGGTCTAGGAACAGTGGGTTAACTGCCTGTTCAGGGGCAGAACGACAGATTTGTACCTTGTCAGCTCGGGGGTTTGAACTTGCAACCTTCCGGGTTACTAGTCAAACGCTCTAACCACTAGGCTACCCTGTGGAGTCCAACTCCAAATAAAGTCTAAATAAAGTACCTTCAAATGTTACAGGATGTATAACACAGCTCTCTATTAAAACCAAATGAAATGAATATTCCAAATCCTGTCTGAAAGGTGACTAAACCTCCAGCCGCCATGCACTGATGGAAATAACATGACTGGGATAGCAACAGACTAATTACAGAATTAGGTTGTGCTTATTCTGCAAAAAGCCGTTTCTCAACCACATGACTATGTGAGTTTTGTCAGCCAATGGACTAAAAGCTAATGCCCTTATTCCCAGCAGAACAATTAATAGGATTTAAACCCAGCAGTCAGTCAAGTCCTGCTCCATCCTCAGGATACGTCCCAAATGGCATCCTATTCGCTATATAGTGCGCTACTTTTGACCACTAATGAGGGAATAGTGCACTGCATAGGGAATAGGGTGCCATTTGGGATGCAGATTCAGACTCCATCCCCTCAGACAGACACCATGTTGTTTTGGCTGGCTCTGAGGGCTTTGCATGGTGATTAGTCTGACAAACTAATCTTCAACTGCTATGTTTTCTCCCCAACAACAGCTTAATTTGTGTCCCAAATGGCACCTTATTCCCTATGCAGTGCACTACTTTTGACCAGGACCCATGCCCTATGTAGGGAATAGGGTGCCATTGGAGATGCAAAATAAGGATTTTTCCAGAGGTATAATAAGGTCTAAGTTGGCATTTTTTGTATGACATCATCACTTGTTTGCACTGTGGTGGAGCTTGTACCTGTGCATCTAATGCCACTAAAGATTTGTATTTTCCTTGAGTTCTGTAATGCACATAGTTCTGTAACCCGCAGATTTCTGTAATCCATAGAGTTCTGTAACCCACAGAGTCCTGTAAACGACAGAGTCCTGTAACCCAAAGAGTTCTGTAACCCACAGAGTTCTGTAACCCAAAGAGTTCTGTAACCCAAAGAGTTCTATAATCCACAGAGTTCTCTAATCCACAGAGTTCTCTAATCCACAGAGTTCTCTAATCCAGAGAGTTCTGTAACCCACAGAGTTCTATAATCCACATAGTTCTCTAAACCACAGAGTTCTCTAATCCACAGAGTTCTCTAATCCAGAGAGTTCTGTAACCCACAGTGCGGACCACCATAAAATGTAACAGTAAATGCCTTGCTTGATCCTCCAACAATAGCCAAATTAGAGATACTGGTCATAAAACTGCTACTCTGTTTATTATCTATCCTGATTGTCTAGTCACTTCTACCCCTACCTACATGTACATATTACCTTAATTTCCTCAAACTACCTCCTACCCCTGCACATTGACTTGTATTTAGCCTCGTTATTGTTATTTTATTGTCTTACTATTTCCTATTTTATTTTTATTACTTTTGTTGGTTAAGGGCTGGTAAGTAAGCATTTCACGGTACAGTCTACACCTGTTGTATTCGGCGCATGTGACAAATAAAATTGGATTTGAACCCTTTTTTCTAAGAGTATATGGGGTAGTTTACATAATGTATCCCACAACCACCCATTGACTGGGACCAATTGTAGTGCATAAGACCAATACCTTGAAAAACATCTGAAATATGGTATGCATGGTCACAGTAGGCTACATGGTCACAGTAGGCTGCATGGTCACAGTAGGCTACATGGTCACAGTAGGCTGCATGGTCACAGTAGGCTACATGGTCACAGTAGGCTGCATGGTCACAGTAGGCTGCATGGTCACAGTAGGCTGCATGGTCACAGTAGGCTGCATGGTCACAGTAGGCTACATGGTCACAGTAGGCTGCATGGTCACAGTAGGCTACATGGTCACAGTAGGCTGCATGGTCACAGTAGGCTACATGGTCACAGTAGGCTGCATGGTCACAGTAGGCTACATGGTCACAGTAGGCTGCATGGTCACAGTAGGCTACATGGTCACAGTAGGCTGCATGGTCACAGTAGGCTACATGGTCACAGTAGGCTGCATGGTCACAGTAGGCTACATGGTCACAGTAGGCTGCATGGTCACAGTAGGCTACATGGTCACAGTAGGCTGCATGGTCACAGTAGGCTGCATGGTCACAGTAGGTTGCATGGTCACAGTAGGCTGCATGGTCACAGTAGGTTGCATGGTCACAGTAGGCTGCATGGTCACAGTAGGTTGCATGGTCACAGTAGGTTGCATGGTAGGCTGCATGGTCACAGTAGGCTGCATGGTCACAGTAGGTTGCATGGTCACAGTAGGCTGCATGGTCACAGTAGGCTGCATGGTCACAGTAGGCTGCATGGTCACAGTAGGTTGCATGGTCACAGTAGTTGCATGGTCACAGTAGGTTGCATGGTCACGGTAGGCTGCATGGTCACAGTAGGCTGCATGGTCACGGTAGGTTGCATGGTCACAGTAGGTTGCATGGTCACAGCAGGCTGCATGGTCACAGTAGGCTGCATGGTCACAGTAGGCTGCATGGTCACAGTAGGTTGCATGGTCACAGTAGGCTGCATGGTCACAGTAGGTTGCATGGTCACAGTAGGTTGCATGGTCACAGTAGGCTGCATGGTCACAGTAGGCTGCATGGTCACAGTAGGTTGCATGGTCACAGTAGATTGCATGGTCACAGTAGGTTGCATGGTCATGGTAGGCTGCATGGTCACGGTAGGCTGCATGGTCACAGTAGGCTGCATGGTCACAGTAGGCTGCATGGTCACGGTAGGTTGCATGGTCACAGTAGGTTGCATGGTCACAGTAGGTTGCATGGTCACAGTAGGCTGCATCGTCACAGTAGGTTGCATGGTCACAGTAGGTTGCATGGTCACAGTAGGCTGCATGGTCACAGTAGGTTGCATGGTCACAGTAGGCTGCATGGTCACAGTAGGCTGCATGGTCACAGTAGGCTGCATGGTCACAGTAGGCTGCATGGTCACAGTAGGCTGCATGGTCACAGTAGGCTGCATGGTCACAGTAGGCTGCGGTACACATTAAGCAAGCAGCGTGGCGTCTATTACAGTTGCAAGGTCATAATTACATTGAGGTTAAAAGAAACAGTTCATTCTATATCTAATCTAATGGTTTGCCAAAATGATTCCTCCCAATGAGAATGGCTTCAAAACATTGTTTCCTTCATAGACTGAAACAGCTATTACCTCACGTAGCAGAAACTACCCATCCTGCAATATTTCCTGTCATTTACCCAATGAAGGAAGGAACATTTCTGTCTTTCCCTGGACTAAGTAGGAAAGTTGGAGTTTGAGAATGTTCACAGCACCAAAGTCCTGGGAATCCAGGAAGTCATTCTAGTCCAAAAAGAGAGATAACAGATAGGCAGATATTTGGTGTGCATCCCAAATGGCACCCTATTCCCTATATAGTGCACTACTTTTGACCAGAGGGCCCCAGTCAAAAGTAGTGTACTATTTAGGGAATAGGGTGCCATTTGGGGTGCATGCGTGCTCTCATGTTTCCTTAGTAGTGGCTATATTAAACGAGGCTAATGTTTTTTCTCAGTAGACTGCAAGACTTTAACAGAGTGTGCCACTCTACTTGGCCTATTTTGTGGAATCTCAACATTTCCAAAGAAAACTAAGAATCCAGTGTCTAGCCACAGCAACATGTTGGAGCTTACATCACAAGCATGCCTTCATGCAACTCTGGTACATATAAGGAAGGAACTTTGCTCTCTGTCTCTCTCTCTCTCTCTCTCTCTGTCTCTCTGTCCCTCTCTCGCTGTCTCGCTCTCTCTGTCTCTCTCTCTCTGTCTCTCTCTCTATGTCTCTCTGTGTCTGTCTCTCTCTCTCTCTCTCTGTCTCTCTGTCCCTCTCTCGCTGTCTCGCTCTCTCTGTCTCTCTCTCTGTCTCTCTCTGTCTCTCTCTCTATGTCTCTCTGTGTCTGTCTCTCTGTCTCTCTGTCTCTCTCTCTATCTCTCTGTCCCTCTCTCGCTGTCTCTGTCTCTGTCTCTCTCTCTCTGTGTCTCTCTCTCTGTCTCTCTGTCCCTCTCTCACTGTCTCTCTCTCTGTCTCACTCTCTCTGTCTCTCACTCTATGTCTCTCTGTGTCTCTCTCTCTCTGTCTCTCTCTCTCTCTCTCTCTCTCTCTCTCTCTCTCTCTCTCTCTCTCTCTCTGTCTCTCTGTCCCTCTCTCGCTGTCTCTCTCTCTCTGTCTCTGTCTCACTCTCTCTGTCTCTCTCTCTCTAATTCTGTCACTCTCTCACTGTCTCTCAGTGTCTCTCTCTCTGTCTCTCTCTCTCTGTCTCTCTGTCCCTCTCTCGCTGTCTCTATCTCTATGTCTCTGTCTCGCTCTCTCTGTCTCTCTCTCTCTCTCTTATTCTATCACTCTCTCTCACTCTCGCTCTTTTTCTCCCTTTCTATCTCTGTCTGTTTCTCTGTCTCTCTCTGATTCTCTCACTCTCTCCTCTAGTCGGAGTAGGTTTTTCCCTCCTTTTCTTTTACAATCTGTTGGTTCCCAGGGGATCCAAGCTTTATGAGACCATCTATCAAGCCCATCTATTCTTCAGAGGTTCAAAAGAGGCACCCTACCACTCCACTGTGCCACATGAGTGGCTGAGGTGCAAACATCCAACCCTGGGGTCCGGGTTTATGTTGTCAGGGGTCATCTCAAAGACACATACAGTGGACAAAGACATATTGTACAGTGTCCGTAGACAACCCTTAGTGATGGGTTGTTTTGGTAGTGTGGGTATATTCCTACGAGGATCACCCTATAAATAGAATACATTTATTTTCCTTTCAAGAAATAGAAATGTGTTTTAAAAACATTTTAGAATGTTATAATATTCCTTGTGCTGTTACAGGCTTTGGTTTTTCCATTTATATTTTGAGGTTGGATGTTAGCACGTTAGCATATGGGGCGCACCGATTGGTGTCACCTCGTTAGTCAATATGTGTTACCCCAGTGCTGGTTGCCATGTTGTTAGTGGGAAGGTGTATCACCTGTGCTGGCCCAGATGCTATTTAAGAATGGCTGGCCGAGTTCTCCAGTTGTCTTGAGAGATGTGGAGAGTCAACACCTTTAGTTGGCTCTCTCTACTTGATTTCTAGAAAAACATTCCTTTGTCTGATCTTCCCTGTTTTTGTTTTGCTCCACCATGTCTGTTTGCTTCCTGTCTTTAAGTTTGGTGTGGGTTTTTATTTTGTTTGCCTCTTCTTGGGTAAATTTAGTGGGTCTCATGGTGGGTGTCTTTAAGGTCCCAGTTGCTGTTGCTAGGCAACTTTCAGTGGACACCCCCACGAGTGTCTTTCAGAACCTCTCCTAAAACCCCACCTGTTCCACTTTGGTTGTTGGTCAGTGACTCTTTGTTAGTTCCCCTTTCTGTTCTTGCTGGGGAACATAACAGTATACTTCTGCTCAGTGTGTATTTAACTTGTCTAAAGTATGGTATCATTATAGCTTTGTCTTATTTTTTTGTTATTTTTTTGTTGAGTATATAATTATATATATATATATATATATATATATATATATATATATATATATATATTGTGTTGTCTATATATTGTGTTGTGTGATTTGTGTGTAAAACTGAGTAAACAATGTTAAAAAAAATATTCATGCTTTTTCCCAATAAAACAATATGGGTTAGGGATATATTAATATCAAAAAACATAATCATTACAGAGGAAAGGGGAGAATGGTTATACACGTGGCTGAACAAGTTATGGTGTCATCTGCCCGGGCATGTTTTGGACAGGGTTTCTGAATGTCCACTCATGCATGACTAGCCTGGTCCCAGATATGTTTGTCATATCATGTCAATTCCTTATCACGCTAAACAGTCATGATAGCACAAACAGATCTGATCAGGCTAATGCATTGATGGGAGGATCATAGTTTTTGCCTAATATCAGGAAATTGTTTACCAGATCCAGGCAATACAAAGATGGTGTATTACTCACTAGATGTGTTGACTTGATTTATGAGAAGATCTTGTCTATCACCTTCATGGGGAATTTTGATTAGACTTTAAAGAGTCCTTTCAGGGGATGAGTGGAGGAACGGGTTCATGCTCAGTTTTAAAGATTAAATACTGTCGAATTTCATGTATATTCTCTCAAATATGCCTCTCTCACAGGTGTTTTCGTCAGAATTTCTACTGAAGGTACACTAAAAAAGTCTCATTTCGGCAAAGTGGCAAAAGAGCACAGCCCTCAGCATAAAAGTGCTGACAAATCGATGTCTCATGCAAATCTTAACCAGCGCAGCTTAGCTTGACTCCACTCTGAGAAAACTAGTTCAATTTCTATCAAATAGCCTAGCAGAACTTCACTTCAAACGTTCATCAAGTAGTAAAGATAAATCCCTCAAACAAAAAAAACAGGAAGTGAGTAGTGTATGTTGCGATTGTGTCGTAGATGTCCTTTTCCGTAGGAGAGGAGAAAGGTCTTCACAAGTGAGGATGTTTGAAACCCAACGATGTCTGAACATACCATGTGGCCTTCCCAGATGTCCGGTAGCAGACCTCAATGCTTCAGCTGGGTGGAGGGGGGGGGGGGAATAAGTGACGCACGCACTCTTTTGATTCCTTCCTGGACACAGGAAAAAGGGGGCAGACAGAAGCGATGCACATTTCCTCTCTATTAGGAAATCCTGCACCAAATAGAATGTCTATCAGTTAGTTAGTTATTGATCAAATCCCAGCAGGCAAAACCGGTTGAAAAGACGTCATTATGACATATTTTATGATCAGCTCAGGTCGTTTCATCATTAGATTTTCTTTTAAGACCTCTTCAACTGGTTGTAATCTGGTTGTTCTGACCAGATTAATAACCTAAATACGTCTTTCCCTGGTATCATGAGGGTTGTAAACTCGTTACCTGACGTCTTAACTTCCAGAAAACCTTTTGTTAACCTGAATATAACGTCAATATGACAGCCCGTGACTAATTTTGGCCACTGGCCTGCTGCTTTATTTTGACAATGTAGGGAAAGTAAAACACATTTTATAGGTGCAGTAGCTACAGATTTAGCTCCAAACGGATCTTCACAACATTGTCACCAACCAACAATGGTATGTGTTGGAGCATTCTATTATTCCATTCTATTACCGTATCAAATCAAATCACATTTTATTTGTCACATGTGCCGAATACAACAGGTTCACCTTACAGTGAAATACTTACTTACAAGCCCTTAGCCAACAATGCAGTTTTAAGAAAATACTGAAAAAAAAAATACATAAGAGATCATAACATTGAGTGTAGGAGATGGTTGGAAAACTCATGACTATGGTGAATTTTGATTTGGGGCTTCATGTTCCCTTGAGACCACAGAAGCTTCCACATTTGCTGTTTTGTGTAGTGGCCAAGTATCTGTGTGTGTTCTGCCTTGGCAGTTCGTGTGGTGGTGAGTGGCTGTGAGTTGTGACTCTCTCTCTCTGCCCCCCTCTCCCCCCTTTATCCCTCCCCCGCTGTCTTTCTCTCTCTCTCTCTCTCAGTCTCAGTCTAGTAATTATAAAGGTCATGGAGGAACAGTAGCACTGCCTTGAACCATCTCGCTGCCTTGAACCATCTCGCTGCCTTGAACCATCTCGCTGCCTTGAACCATCTCCCTGCCTTGAACCATCTCGCTGCCTTGAACCATCTCGCTGCCTTGAACCAGCACCCTGTCTTGAACCAGCACCCTGTCTTGAACCAGCACCCTGTCTTGAACCAGCACCCTGTCTTGAACCAGCTCCCTGCCTTGAACCAGCACCCTGTCTTGAACCAGCTCCCTGCCTTGAACCAGCCGCCTGCCTTGTACCAGCACCCTGCCTTGAACCAGCTGCCTGCCTTGAACCAGCACCCTGTCTTGAACCAGCTCCCTGCCTTGAACCAGCTGCCTGCCTTGAACCAGCACCCTGCCTTGAACCAGCACCCTACCTTGAACCAGCACCCTGTCTTGAACCAGCTCCCTGCCTTGAACCAGCACCCTGTCTTGAACCAGCTCCCTGCCTTGAACCAGCTCCATGCCTTGAACCAGCACCCTGCCTCGAACCAGCACCCTGCCTCGAACCAGCATCCTGCCTTGAACCAACTCCCTGCCTTGAACCAGCTGCCTGCCTTTATTAGGCACAAAGTGGACGAAACGGTTCAGAATAGAGTGAAACGGGGAGGTACTACTATCTGAACTTCCAATAAGAAATATGTTTTTTGTTTTATATTATGCTACAGAGGGTGGCTATAAATGTTTGACATTTATATAAAAAAAACTGAAATATCACATTTACAGTATTCAGACCCTTTACTTAGTACTTTGTTGAAGCACCTTTGGCAGCGATTACAGCCTCAAGTCTTCTTGGGTATGATGCTACAAGCTTGGCACACCTGTATTTGGGGAGTTTCTCCCATTCTTCTCGGCAAATTGGATGGGGAGCTTTCCTGCACAGCTATTTTAGGTCTCTCCAGAGATGTTCGATTGGGTCCAAGTCCAGGCTCTGGCTGAGCCACTCAAGGACATTCAGAGACTTGTCCCGAAGCCACCCCTGCGTTGTCTTGGCTGTGTGCCTTGGGTCGTTGTCCTGTTGGTAGGTGAACCTTCGCCCCAGTCTGAGCACTCTGGAGACTGTTTTCATCAAGGATCTCTCTGTACTTTACTCCATGTATCTTTCCTTCAAACCTGACTTGTCTTCCAGTCCTTCCACTGAAAAACCTCCCCACAGCATGATGCTGACACTACCATGCTTCACTGTAGGGATACTGCCAGGTTTCCTCCAGACGTGACACTTGGCATTCAGGCCAAAGAGTTCAATCTTGGTTTCGTCAGACCAGAGCTCTGTCAGAGTGACAACCGGGTTCTTGGTCACCTCCCTGACCAAGGCCCTTCTCCCCCATTGCTCAGTTTGGCCGGGCGGCCAGCTCTAGAATTGGTCTTGGTGTTTCCAAACCTCTTCCATTTAAGAATGATGGAGGCCACTGTGTTCTTGGGGACCTTCGATGCTGCAAAAATGTTTTGGTAGCTTTCCCCAGATCTGTGCCTTGACACAATCCTGTCTCGGAGCTCTACGGTCAATTCCTTTGACCTCATGGCTTGGTTTTTTGACATGCACTATCAACTGTGGGACCTTATATAGACATGTGTGTGCCTTGTCAAATCATGTTTCATCAATTGAATTGACCACAGGTGGACTACAATCAAGTTGTTGAAACATCTCAAGGATGATCAATGGAAACAGGATGCACCTGAGCTCAATTTCGGGGGACTGAAGGGTCTGAATGCTTATGTAATTATGTTTTTTATTTGTAATACATTTGCAAAAATGTCTAAAAACCTGTTTTCGCTTTGACATTATGGTGTATTGTGTGTAGATTTATGAGTATGTTTATTTATTTAATCCATTTTAGAATAAGTCTTTAACGTAACAAAACGTGGAAAAAGTCAAGGGATCTGAATACTTTCCGAATGCACTTTAACACAGACAAAAAAAAACAGACAATTCAAGGATTTCTCATGACTTACTTACCTGGGGTATGTTCAAACCTCAACGGGATGTGTTTAATCAAATCAAATCACGCTTTATTTATTCAGCACATTTCAGACATGGAATGCAACACAATGTTCTTCACAGGAAAAAAAATATTAAAAAACAATTAAAATAAAATCTGAAATATTTACTACACAACAAACAAACATAAGATTTATGAAAGAATGACACAAACTGAACAACTAAAAGGAAAAGCAAAGCTAAGAAGGTGTGTTTTAAGGTCTCTTTAAGATCTTTTGTAAATATGTCTACAGTTTCGGCCCCCCTCAGGTTCTCTGGCAGGCTGTTCTAGAGGCTGGAGGCATAGTAACTAAAGGCTGCCTGTCCATGCCTCTTGGTCCCCCTCAGGTTCTCTGGCAGGCTGTTCTAGAGGCTGGAGGCATAGTAACTAAAGGCTGCCTCTCCATGCCTCTTGGTCCCCCTCAGGTTCTCTGGCAGGCTGTTCTAGAGGCTGGAGGCATAGTAACTAAAGGCTGCCTCTCCATGCCTCTTGGTCCCCCTCAGGTTCTCTGGCAGGCTGTTCTAGAGGCTGGAGGCATAGTAACTAAAGGCTGCCTCTCCATGCCTCTTGGTCCCCCTCAGGTTCTCTGGCAGGCTGTTCTAGAGGCTGGAGGCATAGTAACTAAAGGCTGCCTCTCCATGCCTCTTGGTCCCCCTCAGGTTCTCTGGCAGGCTGTTCTAGAGGCTGGAGGCATAGTAACTAAAGGCTGCCTCTCCATGCCTCTTGGTCCCCCTCAGGGTCTCTGGCAGGCTGTTCTAGAGGCTGGAGGCATAGTAACTAAAGGCTGCTTCTCCATGCCTCTTGGTCCCCCTCAGGTTCTCTGGCAGGCTGTTCTAGAGGCTGGAGGCATAGTAACTAAAGGCTGCCTCTCCATGCCTCTTGGTCCCCCTCAGGTTCTCTGGCAGGCTGTTCCAGAGGCTGGAGGCATAGTAACTAAAGGCTGCCTCTCCATGCCTCTTGATCCCCCTCATGTTCTCTGGCAGGCTGTTCCAGAGGCTGGAGGCATAGTAACTAAAGGCTGCCTCTCCATGCCTCTTGGTCCCCCTCAGGTTCTCTGGCAGGCTTTTACAGAGGCTGGGGACATAGTAACTAAAGGCTGCCTCTCCATGCCTCTTGGTCCCCCTCAGGTTCTCTGGCAGGCTGTTCCAGAGGCTGGAGGCATAGTAACTAAAGGCTGCCTCTCCATGCCTCTTGATCCCCCTCATGTTCTCTGGCAGGCTGTTCCAGAGGCTGGAGGCATAGTAACTAAAGGCTGCCTCTCCATGCCTCTTGGTCCCCCTCAGGTTCTCTGGCAGGCTTTTACAGAGGCTGGGGACATAGTAACTAAAGGCTGCCTCTCCATGCCTCTTGGTCCCCCTCAGGTTCTCTGGCAGGCTGTTCCAGAGGCTGGAGGCATAGTAACTAAAGGCTGCCTCTCCATGCCTCTTGGTCCTGGGCTTTGGGATGGTTAAAAGACCAGTGCCAGAGGACCTGAGGGACCAACTTGGTACATAACTTAAAAGCACATCCGACATGTATTGTGGTGCACAATTGTGGGTTGATTTAGAAACCAATAGAAGAATCTTACAGTAAACCCAAAAGGATACCAACAACCAAAATGTCACATTCCGACGTTACTCCAAGTAGCTTATTATTCATAAAAATTCCACCACATACCTAGTTCAAGTGGCTGTCATGGTAATGTGAGACCCAGCCATACCCTGTAGATGCTTTGGCCTATTAAGAAGAAGGGGTTTCCATGGTAACATATTATTTCTGAAAAAGGATACACAAATCCTTTGATCCTGAACTCTTTCACATAGACCACTAAAGACGGCTATGCTTTTTGTTATCCTCCTCCCTACCCTTCAGCATAAACAACATGCCATTGTTGTCTCTATGGTGGACTCACCAACACGATATAACACATTCCTTCTACCCCAACACCTGTAAACAATGTTCAAATGGTACTTTGAAGAGCCACCTCCAACGTGAGGCATCATTCAACTTGCCCATCGCTCAATAAAGGTATTTTGGACAGCGTGACTCTCCTCTCTCTGGGTATCCAGATACATCAAGACTATATAGGATTACATACACATAGGCTTACATTACATACACGCTTTGAGATAATAATGCCACAGACCTGGGTTCAAATAGCATTTTAAAATCTTCCAAATACTTAAGCTGCTTGACTGGTTTTGCCTGGTGCAAATGGAACCAATGGAATTGTCCCCAAAGTGTAAACACGCCCAACAGGCCCTCCGGGGTGGCTCAAGTCAACCCCCTTAAAGTATCTGAAAGATTTCACTGTTTGACTGTTTCACTATTTCAACCCATGTCTGTTATGAGATGAGCAGAAGCCTTTCGAGGGCGAACGCTGTTTTCCAGTAAGTTTGCTCCAACAACGGGTTAAGAGATACGTTTGTGCTTCTTTCCCCTGTTGTTGTGCCATCTGGCCCTCAGTATGTGCCCCGGGTAGTTGTCTGGAGAGATCGGCCAATCGGAGCCAGGCTGATGCCTAGTGCCCCAGTCCCACAGGAAATGATCTGACACCACTGTGCCACGAGGGCTGCAACCACCCCGCCCCCAGCGGTACTCAGGATGTCTCAAGATATCAAGCTGTGGTCGTGCTTCAAAGTGAAGTCTGTGATATCTAGTGGCTATATGTTTGCTGCTCCATATTTGAGCTTGAATTTTTATAATCTGTTTCAGATAGAAGGGTAAACATCTCTCTGTGTAGAGCTGTAATATTAGGCTTGAAAAGAAGTCTCGCCACATGTTTGTGTGTCCGCCAAAATCACGTGCACTGACAGTGTTGTGATTCCTACTGTGCTCAGGGTCAGTGTCTCGTTCCCAAGGTCTCTGATATCTCCGACCCGCCAGACAGGAATGATACTTTGTACCAAGTACACTATTGGTTTTCTCCTTGAAACCAGGCTACCCTGCTATTCCTCTGGGGCGGCATGGTAGCCTAGTGGTTAGAGCATTGGACTAGTAACCGAAAGGTTGCAAGTTCAAATCCCTGAGCTGACAAGGTACAAAATATGTCGTTCTGCCCCTGAACAGGCAGTTAACCCACTGTTCCTAGGCCATCATTGAAAATAAGAATTTGTTCTTAGTAAAATAAAGGTAAAATAAAAAATTTAAAAATAAAACATTCCCCAGCCTGGTTACTCTACTACCCTACTATAGCCCATAGAGACTTAACCTAATTTTTCATTAAAACTATGAACAGTGATTGCTACTGTATGTCCAAGTGACTGTTAAAAAGCTGTTATCACCTCCTCATTCAGTCTCTGTTTTCATTCAGCCCAATGCCCGACCATAATACGCTTTGGAATGAGTCCCAAGTGGAACCCTATACCCTGTATAGTGCACTACTTTTGACCAGAGCCCTATGGGAGGTAGTGCACTACTTTTGACCAGAGCCCTATGGGAGGTATTGCACTACTTTTGACCAGAAACCTATGGGAGCCCTGTGGGCCCTGATCAAAAGTAGTGCACTATATATGGAATAGGGTGCCATTTGGGACACAGGAGTGGTATTGCTTTTTCAAGATTGACATGTTTGCTTCCACTTTGCTATTACAGGAAAATTAAAATCATGTCGTTATCCCTCGGCCTGAAACACAACACCTGCCCTGGTTTTATGGGATGTTGATGAATAACTGCGAAAAATCTGGGTTCCCACCGAACACAAAGCGCTCTTATTTGTCCAGCTGTGAAGCAAGCCACCATTGCATATTAACAAGAGAAAAATAAGAAAATAAAAGTTTCATATTTTTGGGATCTGGCCAGAGTGAAAGGTCAGGTGAGGCCAGAGTGAAAGCTCAGGAGAGGCCAGAGTGAAAGGTCAGGAGAGGGCCAGAGTGAAAGGTCAGGAGAGGCCAGAGTGAAAGGTCAGGAGAGGTCAGAGTGAAAGGTCAGGAGAGGTCAGAGTGAAAGGTCAGGAGAGGTCAGAGTGAAAGGTCAGGAGAGGTCAGAGTGAAAGGTCAGGAGAGGGCCAGAGTGAAAGGTCAGGAGAGGTCAGAGTGAAAGGTCAGGAGAGGTCAGAGTGAAAGGTCAGGAGAGGGCCAGAGTGAAAGGTCAGGAGAGGTCAGAGTGAAATGTCAGGAGAGGTCAGAGTGAAAGGTCAGGAGAGGTCAGAGTGAAAGGTCAGGAGAGGGCCAGAGTGAAAGGTCAGGAGAGGGCCAGAGTGAAAGGTCAGGAGAGGGTCAGAGTGAAAGGTCAGGAGAGGGTCAGAGTGAAAGGTCTGGGAACAAGAGGCAATACACAGTAACAGAGTGTTTCTAATGATAGAGGCTGGGAACACAAGGCAATACACAGTAACAGAGTGTTTCTAATGATAGAGGCTGGGAACACAAGGCAATACACAGTAACAGAGTGTTTCTAATGATAGAGGCTGGGAACACAAGGCAACACACAGTAACAGAGTGTTTCTAATGATAGAGGCTGGGAACACAAGGCAACACACAGTAACAGAGTGTTTCTAATGATAGAGGCTGGGAACACAAGGCAACACACAGTAACAGAATGTTTCTAATGATAGAGGCTGGGAACACAAGGCAACACACAGTAACAGACACCAGAATATAACAATTGGCTTATAAAAGAAGTGTCAAAATGCCACCTGGATAAACCATCAAACAATGACATTTTTTTTAGGTGGTATATCTTTACGAAAACTTTAACCTCTCTCGAGGTGAACCTTGGAAGGTCAATGTCTAAAGACAATTTTCCTTTGAGATCAAAACATGGTAGCTTATCAACCTTAAGTCGTGCATTGGTACAAATCCTATTAAGTGCACAACAAACTGCTGTACTGTTCATGACCACCAGGTGGGGCAAACATTGAAATGATACAAATGTTTATCTTGAACCACGTCAGTATTTGTCAGCATTCTGTAAAGTATTTAATGTGGAAAACCCAATACTCAAGTATAATAATATTAGACATTGAGGCAAACATAAAGCAAAGCAGTAGGAACAAACACTTTTACGAAATCCATGCTGTGTTCACATTCATTCAAATATATACTTTAGGCTTTACCCAAGTCTGTTAAAATTGGCATCTCAAGTCCAGACAAAAGACAATCAGAAGTGGTTATTGCCTTGGCGAGTCTTCATCAGACACCATTTGTGTATTTTTCTACTTTGGGCGTAGGTGTCCACAGTGCCGTGGGCGGTTTGTCCCTGTCGTTCTACCAGATCAGACTGTTTGCTTGCAGACTGGTTTGACTGTTTATATTGGCTCTTATCCATAAGACTGGAGTGTTTGGGGATGCGTGCTACAGCATAATAGACAAGCAGGGTGGGTCACAAACGTCACCCTAATTCCTACTGGTTAAAAGTAGTGCACTACATAGGTAATAGGGTGCCATTTGGGATTGAACCAGGCACTGATGAAGCCAGTCATGTTCTGTCACACCATAGACAAAAACCACACCTTAGGACTGACTGGCACGGCAATAGAGAACTAATGGGATGCCAGACGATTATATTATCATGGCAAATAAATGGTGTGAACATCCATAGAAAAGTCACAATGGACTTTTTTTTAGTCATCATTGATTGTTTTGAATTTACTCTATGTGCTGATGTTGTGCTGATGTTGTACTGATGTCGTGTTGATGTTGTGCTGATGTTGTACTGATGTTGTGTTGATGTTGTGCTGATGTTGTGCTGATGTTGTGCTGATGTTGTACTGATGTTGTGCTGATGTTGTACTGATGCTGTGCTGATGTTGTACTGATGTTGTGCTGATGTTGTACTGATGTTGTGTTGATGTTGTGCTGATGTTGTACTGATGTTGTGTTGATGTTGTGCTGATGTTGTACTGATGTTGTGCTGATGTTGTGCTGATGTTGTGCTGATGTTGTACTGATGTTGTACTGATGTTGTGCTGATGTTGTGCTGATGTTGTGCTGATGTTGTACTGATGTTGTGCTGATGTTGTACTGATGTTGTGCTGATGTTGTGCTGATGTTGTGCTGATGTTGTACTGATGTTGTGCTGATGTTGTGCTGATGTTGTGCTGATGTTGTGCTGATGTTGTGCTGATGTTGTCTCTGCCTGTGTGTGTGTCTCTATCTGTCTCTCTGTCTATTTCTCTCTCACTCTCTCTCGCTGTCTCTCTGTCTGTGTGTGTGTCTCTCTCTCTATCTGTCTCTCTGTCTATTTCTCTCTCGCTCTCTCTCGCTCTCTCTCTCTCTCTGTCTCTCTGTCTGTGTGTCTCTCACTCTATCTGTCTGTCTGTGTGTGTCTCTCTCTCTGTATCTGTCTCTCTGTCTCTGTCTATTTCTCTCTCTCTCTCACTCTCTCTCTCTCTGTCTGTCTCTGTCTCTGTCTTTCTGTGTCTGTCTATTTCTCTCTCTGTCTCTCTCTCTCTCTCTCTCTCTCTCTCTGTTGTCTGTTCTTCTGTTGTCTGATGTTCTCTCTCTCTCTCTCTCTCTCTGTTGTCTGATCTCTCTCTCTCTCTCTCTCTCTCTCTCTCTCTCTGTCTCTCTTTCTCTCTGTTCTCTGTTCTCTGCTCTCTCTCTCTCTCTATTCTCCACTATGCCGCCTTTGTCCAACCCTCTGATGACTGCAAATCAAAGTTTACTGCAGAGGAAAATGGCCCCCTTTTGTATTTTCCTTTCTTTCTCCTCCATGCCTCGTCCACTGTTTCTGTGTGTGTCTGTCTGTCTATTTCTCTCTCTCTCTCTCTCTCTCTCTCTCTCTCTCTCTCCCTCCCCTTTCTTTCTCCTCCATGCCTCGTCCACACTCTCTCCCCCTTTCTTTCTCCTCCATGCCTCGTCCACACTCCCTCCCCTTTCTTTTCTCCGTGCCTCACCCACACTCCCTCCCCCTTTCTTTCTCCTCCATGCCTCGTCCACACTCCCTCCCCTTTCTTTCTCCTCCATGCCTCGTCCACACTCCCTCCCCCTTTCTTTCTCCTCCATGCCTCGCCCACACTCTCTCCCCCTTTCTTTCTCCTCCATGCCTCGTCCACACTCCTCCCCCTTTCTTTTCTCCTCCGTGCCTCCACCCACACTCCCTCCCCCTTTCTTTCTCCTCCATGCCTCGTCCACACTCCCTCCCCCTTTCTTTCTCCTCCATGCCTCGTCCACACTCCCTCCCCCTTTCTTTCTCCTCCATGCCTCGCCCACACTCTCTCCCCCTTTCTTTCTCCTCCATGCCTCGTCCACACTCTCTCCCCCTTTCTTTCTCCTCCATGCCTCGCCCACGCTCCCTCCCCCTTTCTTTCTCCTCCATGCCTCGTCCACACTCCCTCCCCCTTTCTTTCTCCTCCATGCCTCGTCCACACTCCCTCCCCTTTCTTTCTCCTCCATGCCTCGTCCACACTCTCTCCCCCTTTCTTTCTCCTCCATGCCTCACCCAGGCTCCCTCCCCCTTTCTTTCTCCTCCATGCCTCGTCCACACTCCCTCCCCCTTTCTTTCTCCTCCATGCCTCGTCCATGCTCCCTCCCCCTTTCTTTCTCCTCCATGCCTCGTCCACACTCCCTCCCCTTTCTTTCTCCTCCATGCCTCGTCCACGCTCCCTCCCCCTTTCTTTCTCCTCCATGCCTCGTCCACACTCCCTCCCCCTTTCTTTCTCCTCCATGCCTCGTCCACACTCCCTCCCCCTTTCTTTCTCCGTGCCTCACCCACACTCCCTCCCCCTTTCTTTCTCCTCCATGCCTCGTCCACACTCACTCCCCCTTTCTTTCTCCTCCATGCCTCACCCACGCTCCCTCCCACTTTCTTTCTCCTCCATGCCTCGTCCACACTCCCTCCCCCTTTCTTTCTCCTCCATGCCTCGTCCACACTCCCTCCCCCTTTCTTTCTCCTCCATGCCTCACCCATGCTCCCTCCCCCTTTCTTTCTCCTCCATGCCTCGTCCACACTCCCTCCCCCTTTCTTTCTCCTCCGTGCCTCACCCACACTCCCTCCCCCTTTCTTTCTCCTCCATGCCTCGTCCACACTCCCTCCCCCTTTCTTTCTCCTCCGTGCCTCGTCCACACTCCCTCCCCCTTTCTTTCTCCTCCATGCCTCGTCCACACTCCCTCCCCCTTTCTTTCTCCTCCATGCCTCGTCCACGCTCCCTCCCCCTTTCTTTCTCCTCCGTGCCTCGTCCACACTCCCTCCCCCTTTCTTTCTCCTCCGTGCCTCACCCACACTCCCTCCCCCTTTCTTTCTCCTCCGTGCCTCGTCCACACTCCCTCCCCTTTCTTTCTCCTCCATGCCTCGTCCCACCTCCCTCCCCCTTTCTTTCTCCTCCGTGCCTCACCCACACTCCCTCCCCTTTCTTTCTCCTCCATGCCTCGTCCACACTCCCTCCCCTTTCTTTCTCCTCCGTGCCTCACCCATGCTCCCTCCCCCTTTCTTTCTCCTCCATGCCTCGTCCACACTCCCTCCCCCTTTCTTTCTCCTCCATGCCTCGTCCACACTCCCTCCCCCTTTCTTTCTCCTCCATGCCTCACCCATGCTCCCTCCCCCGTTCTTTCTCCTCCATGCCTCGTCCACACTCCCTCCCCCTTTCTTTCTCCTCCGTGCCTCACCCACACTCCCTCCCCCTTTCTTTCTCCTCCATGCCTCGTCCACACTCTCTCCCCCTTTCTTTCTCCTCCATTCCTCGTCCACACTCTCTCCCCCTTTCTTTCTCCTCCATGCCTCACCCATGTTCCCTCCCTCTTTCTTTCTCCTCCATGCCTCGTCCACACTCCCTCCCCCTTTCTTTCTCCTCCATGCCTCGTCCACACTCCCTCCCCCTTTATTTCTCCTCCATGCCTCGTCCACACTCCCTCCCCCTTTCTTTCTCCTCCATGCCTCGTCCACGCTCCCTCCCCCTTTCTTTCTCCTCCATGCCTCGTCCACACTCCCTCCCCCTTTCTTTCTCCTCCATGCCTCGTCCACACTCCCTCCCCCTTTCTTTCTCCTCCATGCCTCGTCCACACTCCCTCCCCCTTTCTTTCACCTCCGTGCCTCACCCACGCTCCCTCCCCCTCTTTCTCTGGCTTCACAAATCACAAAAATGGCAGCTTTGGTTCAGGTCATGTAAAACGAGTGTACATCAATTTCTTGTTCATCTTGGGAGGAAGGGCTGTTAGAATATAGAAGGGCCATTTGAATACAGAAGGACTATTAGAATACAGAAGGACTATTAGAATACAGAAGGACTATTAGGACTATAGAATACATAAGGACTATTAGAATACAGAAGGACTATTAGAATACATAAGGACTATAGAATACAGAAGGACTATTAAATCAAATCAAATCATCAAATCAAATTTTATTTGTCACATACACATGGTTAGCAGATGTTAATGCGAGTGTAGCGAAATGCTTGTGCTTCTAGTTCCGACAATGCAGTGATAACCAACAAGTAATCTAACTAACAATTCCAAAACTACTGTCTTATACACAGTGTAAGGGGATAAAGAATATGTACATAAGGATATATGAATGAGTGATCTGACAGAGCAGCATACAGTAGATGGTATCGAGTACAGTATATACATATGAGATGAGTATGTAGACAAAGTAAACAAAGTGGCATAGTTAAAGTGGCTAGTGATACATGTATTACATAAGGATGCAGTCGATGATGTAGAGTACAGTATATACGTATGCATATGAGATGAATAATGTAGGGTAAGTAACATTATATAAGGTAGCATTGTTTAAAGTGGCTAGTGATATATTTACATCATTTCCCATCAATCCCATTATTAAAGTGGCTGGAGTTGGGTCAGTGTCAATGACAGTGTGTTGGCAGCAGCCACTCAATGTTAGTGGTGGCTGTTTAACAGTCTGATGGCCTTGAGATAGAAGCTGTTTTTCAGTCTCTCGGTCCCAGCTTTGATGCACCTGTACTGACCTCGCCTTCTGGATGATAGCGGGGTGAACAGGCAGTGGTTCGGGTGGTTGATGTCCTTGATGATCTTTATGGCCTTCCTGTAACATCGGGTGGTGTAGGTGTCCTGGAGGGCAGGTAGTTTGCCCCGGTGATGCGTTGTGCAGACCTCACTGCCCTCTGGAGAGCCTTACGGTTGAGGGCGGAGCAGTTGCCGTACCAGGCGGTGATACAGCCCGCCAGGATGCTCTCGATTGTGCATCTGTAGAAGTTTGTGAGTGCTTTTGGTGACAAGCCAAATTTCTTCAGGCTCCTGAGGTTGAAGAGGCGCTGCTGCGCCATCTTCATGACGCTGTCAGTGTGAGTGGACCAATTCAGTTTGTCTGTGATGTGTATGCCGAGGAACTTAAAACTTGCTACCCTCTCCACTACTGTTCCATCGATGTGGATAGGGGGGTGTTCCCTCTGCTGTTTCCTGAAGTCCACAATCATCTCCTTAGTTTTGTTGACTTTGAGTGTGAGGTTATTTTCCTGACACCACACTCCGAGGGCCCTCACCTCCTCCCTGTAGGCCGTCTCGTCGTTGTTGGTAATCAAGCCTACCACTGTTGTGTCGTCCGCAAACTTGATGATTGAGTTGGAGGCGTGCATGGCCACGCAGTCGTGGGTGAACAGGGAGTACAGGAGAGGGCTCAGAACGCACCCTTGTGGGGCCCCCGTGTTGAGGATCAGCGGGGAGGAGATGTTGTTGCCTACCCTCACCACCTGGGGGCGGCCCGTCAGGAAGTCCAGTACCCAGTTGGACAGGGCGGGGTCGAGACCCAGGGTCTCGAGCTTGATGACGAGCTTGGAGGGTACTATGGTGTTGAATGCCGAGCTGTAGTCGATGAACAGCATTCTGACATAGGTATTCCTCTTGTCCAGGTGGGTTAGGGCAGTGTGCAGTGTGGTTGAGATTGCATCGTCTGTGGACCTATTTGGGCGGTAAGCAAATTGGAGTGGGTCTAGGGTGTCAGGTAGGGTGGAGGTGATATGGTCCTTGACTAGTCTCTCAAAGCACTTCATGATGACGGAAGTGAGTGCTACGGGGCGGTAGTCGTTTAGCTCAGTTACCTTAGCTTACTTGGGAACAGGAACAATGGTGGCCCTCTTGAAGCATGTGGGAACAGCAGACTGGTATAGGGATTGATTGAATATGTCCGTAAACACACCGGCCAGCTGGTCTGCGCATGCTCTGAGGGCGCGGCTGGGGATGCCGTCTGGGCCTGCAGCCTTGCGAGGGTTAACACGTTTAAATGTCTTACTCACCTAGGCTGCAGTGAAGGAGAGACCGCATGTTTTCGTTGCAGGCCGTGTCAGTGGCACTGTATTGTCCTCAAAGCGGGCAAAAAAGTTATTTAGTCTGCCTGGGAGCAAGACATCCTGGTCCGTGACTGGGCTGGGTTTCTTCTTGTAGTCCGTGATTGACTGTAGACCCTGCCACATGCCTCTTGTGTCTGAGCCATTGAATTGAGATTCCACTTTGTCTCTGTACTGACGCTTAGCTTGTTTAATAGCTGCATTGTTTATATTCGGACATGTTACCAGACACCTTGCCCTGATTAAAAGCAGTGGTTCGCGCTTTCAGTTTCACGCGAATGCTGCCATCAATCCACGGTTTCTGGTTAGGGAATGTTTTTATCGTTGCTATGGGAACGACATCTTCGACGCACGTTCTAATGAACGTATTAGAATTACAGAAGGACTATAGAATACAGAAGGACTGTTAGAATACAGAAGGACTGTTAGAATACAGAAGGACTATAGAATACAGAAGGACTATTAGAATACAGAAGAGACATTAGAATACAGAAGGACTATTAGAATACAGAATGTCCATTAGAATACAGAAGGCCCATTAGAATACAGAAGGACTATTAGAATACAGAAGGTCCATTAGAATACAGAAGGACTATTAGAATACAGAAGGGCTATTAGAATACAGAAGGGCTATTATAATACAGAAGGACTATTAGAATACAGAAGAGACATTAGAATACAGAAGAGCCATTAGAATACAGAAGGTCCATTAGAATACAGAAGAGCCATTAGAATACAAAATAGCCATTAGAATACCGAAGGACTATTAGAATACAGAAGAGCCATTAGAATACAGAAGGACTATTAGAATACAGAAGGTCCATTAGAATACAGAATGCCCATTAGAATACAGAAGGACTATTAGAATACAGAAGAGACATTCGAATACAGAAGGACTATTAGAATACAGAAGGGCTTTTCGAATACAGAAGGGCTATTAGAATACAGAATGGCTATTAGAATACAGAAGAGACATTAGAATACAGAAGGACTATTAGAATACAGAAGAGCCATTAGAATACAGAAGAGCCATTAGAATACAGAAGGACTATTCGAATACAGAAGAGCCATTAGAATAAAAAACTAGAATACAGAAGGACTATTAGAATAAAAGGCCATGAGAATCAGTGCAGAAGGACTTTAATCAGACATTAGAATACAGAAGAGCCATTAGAATTCCATCAGTCAGAAGGAAGCAGTTCCAAAGGAAGGAGGGAATACAGAAGGCCCAGGAAACATTAGAAACAGAAGGACTATTAGAATACAGAATGGAAGAAGATCCATTAGGGGCCATTAGAATAAGAAGAGTTACAGGACATTGAAACAGAAGGACTATTAGAATACAGAAGAGCCATGAGAATACAGAAGAGGGGATACAGAAGGATTAGAATACAGGGTAGAATCAGAAGAGCCATTGAATACAGGTCCATTAGAATACAGAATGTAGAATACAGAAGGATAGAAAGGGTTCAGAAGGCCCATTGAATACAGGTCAATGGACCATTAGGGGATGAAAGGGTTCATTAGGAATGAGGACTATTAGAATACAGATGGAGAATACAGGGGATAGAAAAGAAGGTTCAGAAGGTCCATTGAAACAGAAGGGAATACGATGGAACGGGCTATTATAATACAGAAGGACTATTAGAATACAGAAGAGACATTGAACAGAAGAGGTCAGGTCCATTGAATACAGAAGAGGGATTGAAAGGGTAGAATCAGAAGAGCCATTAGAACAGAAGGACTATTAGGTCCATTAGAATACAGGCCCATTAGAATGGGATGAAAAGGGTTCAGAAGGTGAACAGGTCGATGGAATGGGATGAAAGGGTTCAGGTGAACATTAGAATACAGATATTAGAATACAGAAGAGCCATTAGAATACAGAAGATCCATTAGAATACAGGAAGGGGATGAAAGGGTCAGAATCAGGTGAACAGGCCGATGGAAGGGGATGAATACAAAGGACTATTAGAATACAGAATGACCAGGTGAAAAGGACTATTAGACCATTAGAATGGAAGGGGATGAAAGGGTTCAGGTGAACAGGTCAGAAGGATGGAAGGGGATGAAAGGTCCATTAGAACACAGGTGAAAAGGTCGATGGAAGGGGATGAAAGGGTGGAATACAGGTGAATACAGAAGGACGATGGAAGGGGATGAAAAAAAGGGCTCTTTAATCAGGTGAACAGGTCGAACATGGAAGGGGATGAAAGGGTTCAGGTGAACAGGTCGATGGAAGGGGATGAAAGGGTTCAGGTGAACAGGTCGATGGAGGGGGATGAAAGGGTTCAGGTGAACAGGTCGATGGAAGGGGATGAAAGGGTTCAGGTGAACAGGTCGTTGGAAGGGGATGAAAGGGTTCAGGTGAACAGGTCGATGGAAGGGGATGAAAGGGTTCAGGTGAACAGGTCGATGGAAGGGGATGAAAGGGTTCAGGTGAACAGGTCGATGGAGGGGATGAAAGGGTTCAGGTGAACAGGTCGATGGAATGGGATGAAAGGGTTCAGGTGAACAGGTCGATGGAAGGGGATGAAAGGGTTCAGGTGAACAGGTCGATGGAAGGGGATGAAAGGGTTCAGGTGAACAGGTCGATGGAAGGGGATGAAAGGGTTCAGGTGAACAGGTCGATGGAAGGGGATGAAAGGGTTCAGGTGAACAGGTCGATGGAATGGAAGGGGATGAAAGGGTTCAGGTGAACAGGTCGATGGAATGGGATGAAAGGGTTCAGGTGAACAGGTCGATGGAGGGGGATGAAAGGGTTCAGGTGAACAGGTCGATGGAAGGGGATGAAAGGGTTCAGGTGAACAGGTCAATGGAAGGGGATGAAAGGGTTCAGGTGAACAGGTCGATGGAAGGGGATGAAAGGGTTCAGGTGAACAGGTCAATGGAAGGGGATGAAAGGGTTCAGGTGAACAGGTCGAAGGGGATGAAAGGGTTGGAAGGTCGGGATGAAAGGGTTCAGGTGAACAGGTCGATGGAACGGGATGAAAGGGTTCAGGTGAACAGGTCGATGGAAGGGGATTAAAGGGTTCAGGTGAACAGGTCGATGGGGGGATGAAAGGTTCGGGTGAACAGGTCGATGGAGGGGGATGAAAGGGTTCAGGTGAACAGGTCGATGGAATGGGATGAAAGGGTTCAGGTGAACAGGTCGATGGAACGGGATGAACGGGTTCAGGTGAAAAGGTCGATGGAAGGGGATGAAAGGGTTCAGGTGAACAGGTCGATGGAAGGGGATGAAAGGGTTCAGGTGAACAGGTCGTTGGAAGGGGATGAAAGGGTTCAGGGGGGAGGGAACTCTGGGACAAAAGAAAATGAGAAACTTGATTTGTTTGCCAAGTAGAGCGATTGGGTTCAGCCAAATCCTCCGTAATTCCATTAACTTGAACCCCAGCGTGTCTCCAACCGAATTAACAAAGTGGAGGAAGAGAAAGGCTGCCAACAGTCCCACAAAGGACAGGCACTTGGGGCAGGGCTTAGATTAGAGTGGACTGGCTTACTGTGGGGGAGTGATGGGTAAGGGAGGGGAGGTCCGTGGTAGGTCCTCCCTTTTTCAGATATTGTCTTTAAATTCCATTTTTGAGACAGAAATGTGAAAGATTAACCCATCCTTGAGAGACTTTTACCTTAACTTATTTCACAAGGCATAGGAAATGACAAATGTTTTTCTTTAAATGTCAGCGTAGAGGAGGACACAGCATACAACCAGCATACAGTATAATGACAATGGGACCAAAAAAACCAAGTCCATCTGTCTCTGTGTCAATCTGTCTAGAGGTCTACTGTATCTATTGCAAGTTTGTTATGCCAAACATTAAGGAATGGTGTTGCTTGGATATCTCTTGATCAGGGCGGTTGCATGGTGCTTGGCTAACATCTATGGAAGCCCAGGCTTCTTTCTCAAACACTTCCTGAACAGAAGCTTGCCATCCAACTCAGCAGTAATCTGGAAGTTGGACTGTGATGGCCGTCCAAATGCACCCTGCTGATATTGGAATGTTTGTTGAAGATATTTCAAAATATTTTAGTGACATATTTGCTGCACCAGTTGACCCAAGGTTGTGCTTCAATTGGTTGCTTATCAGGGTGTCTGTTCTCAAGACAATGTTAGCTCACTGAGCCTACGTTTAGGAGACTTCTGGGAAAATAACTGGGCCTGTATTCATAAATCATTGCAGATTAGGAGTGCTGATCTAGGATCAAGTTCTACCTCTTATTCATAGTGATTTAAAAGGCAACACTGATCCTAGAGCAGATCAGCACTTCTACCCTGAGACGGTTGAATATGGGGCAAGTTTCACGTCCCAGACAAGGTAACTCATCTTCACAAGAGCGTGGTTCGACGAAGCACCTCTTGCTACACTTGCAAAGAAAACAAGCGAAAAGTAACAGAGGGCTGTGTGTCTGTCTGGGACAACATAGTAATCTCTGGGAGAGGTGTACTGCTGACATACCAGGTTCATCACACACACACACACGCACGCACGCACACACACACACACACACACACACACACACACACACACACACACACACACACACACACACACACACACACACACACACACACACACACACACACACACACACACACACACACACACACACACACACACACACACACACACACACACACACACACACACACACATCCACATACACGCCCTGCCTGTCTGGGCCTGGCTGAGGGCAGACGTCTCCCACACTACTGACTCTCTCATTTAAAATTCCAAAGGAACAAAAGAGTCTGCCCACAGGGTAGCAAAGACAAACAACCTGCCTACAGTGGGTGCAAGGTCCTTGGCAAAAAGCCACTCACTGTAAAGTTTTAAAAAAAGAGAGAGAGAGAGAGAGAGAGAGAGAGAGAGAGAGAGAGAGAGAGAGAGAGAGAGAGAGAGAGAGAGAGAAATAGCTCAATTTTAGTCCTTTTTTTCTTCTTCTAAAAGGCAGTGGGAGAAGTCCTCACGTCAACCCAGTCCTCACTCCCACCTCCTCAAAGGAATGTGTTAATGATTCCCTTCATGGAAGATGAAAGGGGCTATTGATAAATATAACGTAAACACATCTGTTCGTCTCAAAGGTCCCCGCTCTGACAATAATGTCCCCTGCCTGGTCAACACGGGTGGAAGTGGAGGAAACAGACAGATGTCAAGATGGTTGTTGCACTGCTGATACTACTACTGTAACAATTACTACTACTATTACTATTACTATTACTACTGTAACAATTACTACTACTATTACTATTACTACTGTAACAATTACTACTACTATTACTATTACTACTGTAACAATTACTACTGCTATTACTATTACTACTGTAACTATTAATTACTACTACTATTACTATTACTATTACTACTGTATTACAATTACTACTACTATTACTATTACTATTACTACTGTAACAATTACTACTACTATTACTATTACTATTACTACTGTAACTATTACTATTACTACTATTACTATTACTATTACTACTGTAACAATTACTACTACTATTACTATTACTACTACTATTACTATTACTACTATTACTATTACTACTACTATTACTATTACTATTACTACTACTACTACTATTACTATTACTACTACTATTACTATTACTACTACTATTACTATTACTACTACTACAGCTATTACTATTACTATTACTATTACTATTACTTTTACTATTACTACTACTACTGCTATTACTATTACTATTACTACTACTATTACTATTACTATTACTACTGTAACAATTACTACTACTATTACTATTACTATTACTACTGTAACAATTACTACTACTATTACTATTACTACTGTAACAATTACTACTGCTATTACTATTACTACTACTATTACTATTACTACTATTACTATTACTACTACTATTACTATTACTATTACTACTACTATTAGTATTACTATTACTACTACTACTACTATTACTATTACTATTACTACTACTATTACTATTACTACTACTATTACTATTACTACTACTACTGCTATTACTATTACTATTACTATTACTTTTACTATTACTATTACTACTACTATTACTATTACTATTACTACTACTATTACTATTACTATTACTACTACTACTACTATTACTATTACTATTACTACTACTATTACTATTACTATTACTATTACTACTATTACTATTACTATTACTACTACTTTTACTATTACTATTACTACTACTATTACTATTACTATTACTACTACTATTACTATTACTATTACTATTACTACTACTACTACTATTACTATTACTATTACTACTACTATTACTATTACTATTACTATTACTACTATTACTATTACTATTACTATTACTACTACTATTACTATTACTATTACTACTACTACTACTACTATTACTACTACTACTACTATTACTATTACTACTACTACTACTATTACTATTACTACTACTATTACTATTACTATTACTACTACTACTACTATTACTATTACTATTACTATTACTACTACTACTGCTATTACTATTACTATTACTACTACTACTACTATTACTATTACTATTAGAACTACATCTACTACTATTACTACTACTATTACTACGTCTACTACTACGTCTACTATTACTATTACTATTACTACTACTACTACTACTATTACAACAACTACTACAACTAGTAATAATACTGCTGA